>NW_019384369.1:2057661-2105146 GCF_000671375.1 Centruroides sculpturatus | reverse complement strand
GGGTGACCCAAGAATGAATAAAGGCAGGTTGAAAAACTCTAGAAATTTTCTGTGGGTGGTTTTCACCGGATATATTGGAGCCAACCCTTTGTCACCTGACCTAATCCATAATGGTCTTGGTAAAAAAAGGCCTTCTTAGTGCCCACAAGGTGGAGAATAAAAGAAAATCTGTCAGAGAAAATTGAGTATCCTTTCAAAAGTGATTACTAATTTGAACAGTTTTAGAAATAAAATTGCAAATTTGAGTTAACTAAATTAGTTATGCACGATTCCATCGTATCAAGAATTTTAAAAATATAATTCTACACGTCCATAAATTTCAATCTTAAAATTGCATAAGTGTGTATTTGGTTTTTATTTATTTATATAGTAAATGTTAAAATGTAAGTATCGTCATGAAAAACCTTTGGATGCTAGAGGTGCAGTATTGAAATTGTTAAACTTTGTAAGGATTACAGAGAAAAGAAAGATTGGATTACAGCATTCCTTATTCACATATAAATATGGATTCAATACAGATGAAATATCAATAGAAATTAACTGGATTCACATACTGCATTTCCATCGAGAGCTTGCTCTAATATGTAAAAATTGCTTGTTTTACATTTTTGAAATATGTCTTGCATTACTTATAAGTGCATAAGAGCATGCCGTCATATGCAAGGTATGTGTGCCAGCTTGTTTTTGCTTATATGAGCACTGTATTGCTGTAGTAATGTAAATTAAATGTACAGTACACTTACAGATACAATATCCTCCATTCACTGACAAAAATAAAAATATGCTTCCATAATTATAAAAGATTTTTAAAGTACTTTCAAAAATATAATGCAGGTTTTGCCCCATCAATAAGAGCATGCTCTTATATGTTTGGGAACATGGTGAAATTTTTGCAGATAGGACATAGTTAAAATCAGTAGCATGTCCAATTGGAAAGCATAGAAGGACAGTATGGGAAGGACATTGGAAAGAAAGATTATAAGTGCATCTATGATAAAAGAAAAGGGAGGAGCAAGAGGAGGAACAGATCTAAGAAAAATATAGAACATAAAAGTAGATATTTTACATCTGTTGGAAAACTTATAATGAAAATAATTTGCATGTTTCAAACTAAGAAGTAATTATGCTTTATTAATTAAAAGCCAAAGCATAATTTCTTGTTAGTTTTAAGTATAAATTTATAGTTCTTTAATATTTTTTGAAATGATATAGTTCTAAGAAAAGGTTTTATTATAAACTTTAACAATACCTCATAAATACTTTGTCATTGAAAGAGTTAGTGGGTCCAACCCTTAGAGATTCTCTTGAAGTAATCATTTCTTTAACCCATTCCAAAAATGCATACAAACGAAGAATTCCTGCATCGGCCATGGTTTCTACAAAATTTGCATCTTCGATTCCGTCACCCGAATCAGCCAAAGCCAGTCGCATCCCTGTTCAAAATTAATGAAAATTTTTAATAATTTTAAACAAATCAAAACGTCAAAAAGTAAGTAATAATAATAATAATACCATCAGCCGAGAATTTTTCGATAGCTTCCGATAAGGTAAGAAAATTTCCTGTAGATTTTGACATCTAAAAAGTTTTGTTTTATTTATTTTTATTTTTAAAATAATAAATTTTAATTACATAAACAACATACTTTTTCAGAATTTAACAGCAGATGACCATTCACTCTTATACCCAAAGGCCACAAGTTGGGTTCTTCTGGCCACATGGCACAATGAGAATACAGGAAATAAGTGAGATGGTTCGGAATGAGATCCTTCCCTGAACAACGTAAATTGAGTGGATACCAGTACCGAAATTCTCTCCTTAATTTATCAAGACTTTCTTTAGAAATGTCTGTGGAGGGGTATGGGGCATTCTTAAAAAATATATAGTCCCAAACTTCTGGTACAAGTTGTTCTGCCCTAAAAAGATATGTTTTTATCATTAGATTATACTTTGAATCATAACCATATTTATTTCTATGATAAATATGCACATTCTTTGAAGAAATGTAAACAATATATA
Source organism: Centruroides sculpturatus (assembly GCF_000671375.1). Taxonomy (NCBI): domain Eukaryota; kingdom Metazoa; phylum Arthropoda; class Arachnida; order Scorpiones; family Buthidae; genus Centruroides; species Centruroides sculpturatus. The sequence continues at coordinate 2,103,129 of NW_019384369.1, read as the reverse complement.
GATCAGTGATTCTCAACCTTTTTTTCATCATGGTACACTTTTAATAATTTAAAAATTTGGCTGCACACACGGTTACTTTGGTAAGTACTGCAGAACAACCGGTGACATCATAACAGTGATTATTAAATGCATTTGGTTATTTAGGTCACATTTTCTAAATGCCTTGGTAACTACCGGCAGTTATGGGTAATACCAGTTAAAATTTCCAGGAAGGTAGAACTGATTAAACTACTTGTCTGACATCATTTATGTATGGATATTTGCAGTGGCAGCACAGTGGTTAAGAATAATTGATATAGATGCTCACTTGACTGCTATTTTATTCATTCATTATTTATTATACAGTGGCCAAACTGGCTTGTAAGCTGCACATGACTTCCAGATGCTTATTACACTCCCATATACTTATACAATTTCTTTTTATAAACTTGGTACATACTATTTACACATATAATATTTGTGTAAGTTTTCTGACTATAATGTAATGTAATATACACAAACACTTAAGTGTAACTTGCAACTTAACCTAAGGATACATTCACAATCAAAAGAGTTAAATGATTGTAACCTAGCCAGTCATAACAGTAAACTATTACTATTATAATATAGTATTTTAACTATATATAATATAGTTAAAATACTATAAATTAATGAGGCAGTTCTCCAGTAAAGGATATGACTTTTGTGTATTTCTGATAGATACTGTGTAACTCCTATCCTCCCGCTTTATAAACAATCTTAAAGCAAGCTACAACAAAATATGCTATAAATATCCAAGGTTTTGAGTAATTATAAAACAAATTTGATTGTGATTTCAGAAAACTGGCACAATCACATTCACTAATCATTTTCATTGTGTGTAATATGTTTTCTAAATAAATGTAGTTTCTTTGCTTTCAATTATATTAGGTGTACCTCTTTATTAGAAAGCCATAAGCTGCCACTAGTCTTTTTCTATATAGCAACATTCTAGATCAGTGATTCGCAAACTTTTCCTGTTCATATACCCCTTTTATGAAAATTTCATATACCTGTAAACATCCATAGATTGAAAATACTTAAAGAACATCAAACATTTTTCAACAGTTGCTCCATAATCACCAATTTTTAATTATTAATTTGCAATTTAAAGTACTACAGCACTTATTTTAGCAACATAGACATGAAATTAATCAATAGATAAAAAAGATTACTTTAAAGTTTGCAAGAAACTTTTAAATAAGTTTCTTGCAAACTTTAAAGTAATTTTTATGGACATATGATTTAGAATTTCCTAGATCTAAGTATAAAAGTATTTTCTAAATTAAAAAATTGCTGATTTAAAATTACATTTGATAGCAATTATACAGGGTGGATGGAAAATAATCAATGTCTGGTTCATAAACTTTCTAAGACAATGATGATGAAAATCATTCGACATGTATTGTATTATGTACCTTATGTTGTACCATATGTATGTACCTTATTAAATGGAAATATGGATGCATGCTTTAAAATTTAATGTATGCACCAACACCATCCATCAAGTTCTCAAATGACAGAGGATCATGATGTGGATGGATAGATGACCATTTCAGTGTGTCCACTACCAAATCTGTGGTAGTGGACATACTGAAATGAATGACAAGCTTTGAATAAATTTTTATTTTTTTTTTAATATTTTTTTGGGATGAATTGTGGATGATGTCCCTTCACCTTACTTCAACATCTCTGCATGGCAACCAATGATTTCAACACATCATAGCAGTCAGCAAACTGTGCTCTTTCCCAAACAGACAAGTGGTTGGCCATTTTTTTTTGCCACTGTGCATGTCGCTTCTTTCAGTCACTCCCCACAGTTCCGTTGGTTGATTACATCCGTGAAAAAATTTTATTATGATTGAACTATTATTAAAAAATTATAGTGATTTCTCAATGCCTAGTTACTTTCCACTCATCCAGTTTGTTTTGTTTTGTGTGATATTCAATCATAAAAACATGTCCTTGATCTCTTCTTCTTCCTCTCAATCTGCTAAAATTTTGAATTTTTGTTTGAGGAATATCAAATTCTTTCAGTCTGCTTTTTTGTTCTACAAAGTAATGAGCATTATGAGCATTTCTCATAGTAACAAGATAACAAAAAAGATCTTGATCATTCAATATTGTACGAAAGTCCTTCAAAACTGATTCAGTTGAGTTTTCCATTTTTCAAAGGTAATACAGCTTATAAAGCTACATTGGAATCAAACTATGCCAATGTAGCTTTATAATAATAGATAATTAAAAATGTTTTTCCAAAATCTAACCTGATTCCTAGTGGGCCAATTTTGTCACCATTAATGGCTCCATCCTGTAGTAAATGTGCAACAGTATAATAGGCCATGTAGATCGTTGAGTCCGAAAGAGATTCTATCAGCCACTGTTCGTCCCATGGCATTCTGGTACCTGAGAAAAAAATTCATTAAATTTTTTTGAATTAATTATTCTGACAGGCATTGAAAGCAATAAAAAGCATTAAGAGTGAAAATTCTTATAAGCGTTTTACTTTAACACTCACCAAGACCATACGTGCGAGAGCACGCATGTTCGTGAAGCCAATGTAAGGTTGCTAGGAAATTTTTATGAACTTCATCTGAGTAAGTATCCATCTTATTTAAGGCCGTCTTAGCTTGAGCTTTCCAGTCTGGCTCGCCATAATTTAGGAACCTATAAATAACAAATATTAAAGAAAACAATTTATATTTTGGAAGCTAACAAAAATTCAAATATCTTTTAAAAGCTGAAAATTCGTGGATAAAATCACATAAACACTCTTTTTGTACTTTTCCAGCAATAACCTTAATCACAGAATAGTTTTCGGCCCAATTTATGGGCCTGTTTTGGGTTAGAAGCCGTTCCAAAAATTAAAGAGCCACATTGAATTATAAAATGGAATAATTTGAATATTCTGTGATGTTATTTAAGATTCATAAGTTGCAATTTGGTATTTTTGCATATTTGTGTGATTTTTACCTAATGAAACTTCAAGACTTACCACTGATCACATAATGCCACAACACATTCGTCTCCAGAACGGGATATTACTTGTTTCTCTGGTTCCATATAAAGAATAGCTTCGTTCTATTTTAATATTCAGAAGTTTATACAAAAACTTAAATTATTATTGATTGACAGATAAGATTTTCATATAAATACAATTAATGCTATAAATTGTAAAATCCCAAATTTTATTTCTTAACTGATATTATTAAATGACTTTTAATAGCCAGATGGCTAACACAGTTAAATATACTGTTCTGGGAGACCAATCACCGAATCTGGATGAGTGAAAATTTTTCAGGGATTTGTCTGCTCTGGATATGTTGGACCCATCACTGACTACCAGCTGTTTCCATTGTCCTTTTAATAATTTCTATTATGTGTATGATGGTCTGGCCAAACACATAATGAGAATGATTAACTTTCTCTTAGTGCTCACAGGGTAGAAGGAGTTTAATAAAAAGCTACACTATTTTTTTTATCTTGTAAGTTTTATTTCGTGCAATATTAAATTTATATGTATAAAGCAACATACCAATTTGATATAGTGTAATTGGATTATATACTTAAAAAATAACAAATTAAATTAATAAAATGTAATGTTTATGCTCCTAAATGTAATAGATGAAGCTGGATAGCCTTATCTAAATAATATAATACATTGAGGCCTTAACAGATATCTATGTATTTCTTAATCTGGATGAGTAATGGACCTTATCACAGTTACATAGAGTGCCCACTTGTAAAAACTTTGTGAAAGTTTTATGGGCATCAATGCTGTTTATAGTGTTGTTTTTATTGATATTGCTTATTTTATTATACATGTAATAAAAAGCCAATGAATTGTTGCATCTAAGGATGCACAAAAAATTTTTAATCTAAATCAGTTTGTAACCAATACAGTTTGAAGAAACAGAACTGCAAAATAAATAACAAACAGAATTAAGTTTTTTGAAACAATTTCTTCTAGTGGATGTGGGTGATTTAATTGCAGAGCTGGTCTGCTATCCAAATAATAATAATAATAATTGTCTATCTTCATTGAAGATTATTAACATTTTAAACTTCAAAGAAACTTTTGAAATATCCCAGATCTGAATAGGAAAGTACTTACTCTGAGATTTTACAAAGCATTTATTTTATCCAAAGTTTAAAAAATTCAGATCACAACGTGTTTCTGCATGTCCTAGAAATATAGACTTAGTTCTTTAAAAAATGAAAAAACTGATTATTTATTGTATCAAGATAAAAACTGTATTCTTGTAATTACTAAACATATTTAATAACATACAAATAGTTTTTCTTAATTGTAAATAGTAAAAAATAAGATTCTGGTATATTTTTTCTGTTAATATATCATTTTTGGACACATTTTAAAAAGCCTTTCTGGCCAAAATTATTACAGGGTGTCCAAAACATTTCTGTATGGTGATAAATTTGTAGTGATATTAAAGTTGTCACTACAAATAATGCCATACAATAATGTCACATAGGTCTTGTATTCAATACCATACAAGACCTAAGTTGTATTCACAAATCATATCTAATAAATACAACCTCACCATAAACTCAAACCATAATACAGTAGAGCGCCGATTATCCAAAAGAATTCCAGTCGGCAAATTTAAATTTTTGCCAGTGCTGTGGCGCTGCGATCTTTGGCTACATCTTGCGCTACTCAAATATTTTACGTTTTTGATACTAAATTAACTTCTGAAGTATAACTTTTTTATTGTTTTTATATTTTTCAATATATTTATTTTGTTTGTTATTTTAATGATACAATAGTCATATATCATCAATAATGATACAATAGTTATTTTAATGATACAATAGTCTTCATTAGGCTTAACATCGACAAAAATTCAACTCGAAGCGACACGCAACGGAGAAAAATTTCAACATGGGATAGGTTAATATATTTTTTCATACATAATCAGTTATCTGAAATATCGATTTTCCAAACAACCCCAGTCCCAATTGATTCGGATAATTGATGCTCTACTATATTCCAAACCACACCTAAATTCAAAATTTCCAGCAAATAAAAGTCAAAAATACACATCGAACGTTTTCGGCCACTAAAATAAAAATGTCATACCATACCATACAGTCAACTGGTACCAAATGGACAACTCACAGGCCTTGTAGGTAATACTGTATAAGTTGATTGTATGATATTGCATACAACTTATAGGTCTCGTATTCAATACCATATGTATAAGTTTAATGTCACTGTACAAATTTCTCGCTGCACAGTAACTTTTCAGGCAATATGTATTTTTGCAAGAAAAAAAAAATGTGTCTGAGTCTATATTTCTAAGACATGCTTCATGCTTGAAAAAAAATTTTATTAGGCTGCAAGTTGAAAAAACCATAGACATAAATTTCCCACTGTCTGTCTGTCCATCTTTCCTTAATCTTGAAAATGGTATTAGATAAATGAAATTCAAGACCAGATATGGAAAGCTTCAGGGCATAAGGCCCAGATTAAGTATATATGAATTTTCAATGCAAACTGGAAGTCGTGTTTCAATTTTCCCCTGAAAGGAGTAGATAGATGACCAGCACACACTATTGCTAACAGGAAAGTGTGATGTACAGGGGCAAGACACCACAATACTCTAATTCGAAATATATAGCAAATATTTTAAATTAAATAAATTAAAAATATGATGAAAAATTGCAGCCCAGCATTGTGACATTGTCACAATAAATAATTACTCATTTCATGTAAATTTTAACACATTATTAATATTTTATTGTAAATGTGACACTCTGCAGTATGGTTATATAACTCATCATGGTTATTTATTGAAAATCTTCATTTTTAGATCCTTTCACAAAATAAATATTTTCTTCTTTTAATGATAATTCTTGTTTGATTCCACTGTCATTTAGTCATATAAGATATTAGTCATATAAAGAACTGATTATATCTTTAAAAAATAAATGATGGCAATAAAGAGATACATATTATACGACCTTCACTTTCATTTTATACTTTGTAGAAATTGGTATTATTCATTATCTTACAACGTAGTAGAAATGAACAAAACAACTTGATGTCCACCAAAACTTAAGCTAATCACCCTAGATGGTATGGAAGTAACACATGAACACAACTGCAATTGTAACAAGGTCCATTCCCAGGAATTTTTCAATATGAGCTCAGATGTGTTGGGTATACTGTTACCTCTTGTCTCAGATGTGTTATGGGCCTGGTCAAACCCATGATGAGTATGAAAATAGGCCTTTTTAGTGCACACAGGTCAGAAAGAACAAAGAATTATATACAACTAAATGTAATTAAATGTGCAAAAATTAAATTTGAGTAAATTTTTTGTTTAAATACACTGGAAACTCACCTTATCAATTAAACTTTTTTGTATTTGCTTTTTAACTTCTTGTATCTTTTTGCCTTTATGAGGTCCTACTATAAGAACCTATTAAGTCAAATATATCATAATTATTGAAATAATTCATATCATTATTTAAAAACAATACTTACTCCTTCATAAAATCCTTTAAGATAAACTTTTTCTTTAGCTTCTGCTAATTTTTCTCGGTCATTCTGACTTTGTATTTTCAACTGTTCACAAACAGTTAATGCACTCAGACAACCAAATCCTGGAACATCTATTATAGGAACCTACAGAAACAACTTATAAGATCAGACAGTCTTAAAGTTTGATACATTTCTTACTAAGTAAAACTGTAAAATGTTTCTACGGAATATTTTACTATTAAAAAAATAATTGAAAGTAAAATTTAAAGAGCAAAAATGATACTCTAGTTAGTGAATAGTTAAAAATTATATGAATGTAGTAAATACACATCCCAACCTTAAGAACAAACACTGAAGAATTGCTAGCAGTGATAGCTAGGGAACGTTACCAAACCAGTTGGTGTTAAGCCCATCACACCATTGTGAGTGAAGCATCACAGTTTGTGGTAAACATAATCTGTATTGACAGTTCTCTCTAAATGGGTATTGGTAAGCACTTTCCATCCATTCTCCACGTATCTTTTCCATCAAAGACTTTCTTTTATTGTTTTGGTTTGTATAATCATACAAGTTGTTGTGTGTTACCTGTGTTAAATGCCAATTAATACAGTTCTTGCCATATTTGTCTGCATTCATCTACAGTTCTCTCTATTTGTGTACAAACATTGTCCATCCTTAAATTCTGTAGTGTGTATTATAAAGATTTTCAATAGATTTTTTAATGAGTTAAAATCTGTATCATTAAATTCTATTATTAATATTTGTAATTTTTAAGCTGAGGAAAAATAAATTAAATGCTTGGATCATATTGTAAAGGGATACAAGTTAGATTTAATAAAGTGAATCTTTTAAAACTTAGATCAGAAAAAGAAAGAAAACTGGAAACTCCTATGCATGGAAAATTTATTAATTAGGGATGTAGAAGGCACACAACAGTTATATTTCAAAAAACATTTAAACAAAGAATATTTAAAAAATAACAAAGTTGATTTTTTAAGTAAATTGGAATGAAATAAGAAAAAACAGTGGAATTTAAAGATGTTATTACAATTATCATTCAAATCTTATCAAGTGTTTCAGTAATTGTTACTTAAGTTTCAGAAATTCAACTTGTACCTTATTTTAAAAGCATTATAATTTCAAAACTTACTGCTTCATAAGGAAGAACCATTTCATCTGTAATTCCAAATTTGTTTCGAAATTCGGGCTTATTTTTCAGATCTCTTAAAGCGGCAAAGTCGTCGGGAGAATCTGATGGTACGCTTGTCACTATACCAGTACCTTTTTAAAAAAAGTTAAAAGAAAAATATGTTTTAATTAATTATTTCATTTACTTCAAACAGCATGTAATTTTGCAGAGAGAATTCAATCATAAAGTTGAATTATGTAATGTGATTTGAATTAAAATCCTTTCACTATTTTACACAATATTACAAATTGAATCCACAAGGATTCATTATATATTAAGAAGTATATGAAATGTAGAAAATAAAGTAGTTTTTAAAATATTCTCCATTGTTTTCATTACCTACATAATAAATATAACTAACCAACAGTTATTACAAATACCAATGGAATGGGCAGATTCTTTAATGAGCTAATAATTACTAAGCATTGACCCTTCTAACTTTGACAATTAACACAGGTCATCAGGAATTAACAGGGATCACTCAGATATGTTTTAACAAATTATTTTTATTAGATATATTTTGGGTTGGTAATTTGCAGATCCCTCTTCTGTAAATAGATATAATCTATAACAAGAATCACATCCTCTTGTTTGACAATTAATCACCTACTACATAGTAACACTAGAAACATCATCAGAACACATTAACTGTCAAAGTTACAAGGACATTTGTAGATGTGCTGAATTGTCAAAAAAAACCTTTTTTAAGTAGTTATGTAAATAACTAAAACTCCAACACATATTACTAATTTTAGCTTAGTTTGTATTAAAATTACTAAGCAATTTGCCAGGGCCTGCCTTCTATGTCACTCCCATTCATTGCTATGGTGACTGATATGGTTATACAGTAGAACCTTGATTATCCGCCCTAATTGGGGACTAGGGTTGGTCGGATAATTGAAAAGTCGGATAACCGAAAAGTATGAAAAAATCCATTATTAGTGTAGTATATTATTATATCCCATGTAATTAGTATATTAGTATATCGCTATTAACCTATTTTGCGTTGAATTTTCATCGATGTTAAGCCTAACAAAAATTTTTTAAAATAATAATCGTCGCTATTGTAGCGCCACATCACTAGCGGACATTTGAAATTTGCCGACTAGGACGGTCGGTTAACCGAGGGGTCGGTTGATCGGGGGGCGGATAATCGAGGTTTTACTGTATCTAAAATCAACCTGGAAGCTAAAGTTGGACAGAGGTCTAGATAATGTTAGCAATGCATCTGCACAGTAAGCAGGAGATGAGGGTTTGAGTCCCACCCTGGGCTAATCTTTTCTTACAGAATATTCTAAAATTGAAATTTAGTATTATATTTAGCAAGAGATGACAGCTCTGGTGGTCTGCTTCCTGCAAACTGCTTAGTAATTATTTAGCCTTGTAGCCAAATAAAGAATCCAACTGTTCCTTTAGTATTTCTTTTCATTACCTTTATCTTCTTTGATTGTCATCATTGGAAGTGTATATACAACATCATAAGTAGTCAATGGGGCTTTCAATTTAACGCCTAATATGTCCTAGAACATTTTATGAAATTAATAAGTTAATACAGCTAGAAGTAAACTCTTGTTGCTAATAAAATCATTATAAATTTTCTAACTTTTCCTTCTAATTCCAAAACAACATTCACTCTTCCATTTTCTTTAGTAAAACCTTGATAGCTCATATTTCTTGCTGCTCTTCTTGTACATATGAAAATTTCTTTATTATTGACTACTTCAAAAGCTATATACTTCATATCGGGTCTTATCCAACAGTTCGTCTGACCGTACATCGTCTCGGGACGAAGGGTTGCGGCAACCAAATACACACAATATTTTGAATATTTACTGAAATATTATTTTAAAAAGTCATATATTATTTTATAATCAAATAATTAAACACTGTTTAAAAATCTATACCTAAGTTTAGATGGAAATGGCTGAAGAAGCTTCAATTTAATCAGTGTATATTCTTGAGGACCAACACCCTAAAATAATTAAAAATTTAATAATTTTTTGGTAATCTGGAATCTGAAATATATTGTTTTAAAATTAAAAATGTATTTTTAACTTACCTCACCAGTACTGCGGTCGTGATCCATACAAGGCTGATTATCTTTTGGAGAAAATATTGTGTACCTACATAACGAACAGTAACATTTTAATATATTCAATAGTTATGGATAGAATTGAATACAGAAGCAGAGTTCTGATAAAGAGCAATAATATTTAAATGATTTACTTATTTTAAAATTAATATTTGAATACTAAGGGTTATCTGCCTATTTATTTACTTAGGGTACGTTCAGGAGTGCTTATTGATCATTTGATTGGCAGCAATGAATGACATTATTGGTAATTGGTCAATCATTCTCTAACTCACTCTCGAAGATTGGCAAGTCTGATAACAACTGGTACATCACCAGAAACTTTATAGGAAATGTTTTTGAATGATGCCTGTTTTCGGTAGTTGAACCAGTAAGCATTTATGAACAGACTGATACTTTTTTACTCTTATAATATACATTATATATATGCAAATATGGTACAATTAATTTTGTATTTTTAATAGAAATATTACCTGAATATAGAGATTCAAGATTTAAATATATATTAATTTAGAATGTACTTTGGGATCATATTTCCTAATTTATTTTGTTTGTAATGTTCTTCAGCTTCATTTCTTTCCATATTTATTAAATGCATACATCCTCATGTTTTAAACATTTGATAAATTATAACTATCTCTGCTTAAGAATGCAACTAAGAGCTATCATATTTTAAACTGAACATATTGTAAAAGTTCACATGTTATTTTGAAGAATGAACATTTATGAGAAGAGAACAATATCTGTTCTTATGTAAGGATCCAGACGGGGGTTGACTTGGATGTCCGAAGGGGGTATTAACAAGATCTTAAAAATCTCATTTTACAAACACAAAAGGGAGAAATTAAAGGTCTCAATTAAGCAATAAAAGTTTTTTTTGTAACACATCAAAACAAAGGAAGAATGGTGTTGAAAAGACCCAAGTTGAGGGAAATGTGGTTAGAGAGGAGTCGGTTTAGTCGCGACGTTGACCTCTCCCACGCCCTCAAACAGGTTTTGAATTCTCACCAAGTGATGATGAGAGACCAATGGAAAGGTGGCTTTGGGTGAAAAATTGATAAATACATGCAATTCAAGGACGTGAGGTTCTTGGTTGTTGGTGCTCCACTTCAGGATTTTTGTGATCCTGCAGATCAACAGCAACCGATTTGTTGACTCCTGGGACTTACTGTCGCTCTCCCATGATGTCTTGCTTCACTCAGATTCGCCCTTCTCCAGAGAATTTTGCCCAAAGCTGAACCGCATACCCTGGGGCCATCGATCACAACATACTACATCAAGGGACTGAAAGGAGACCTTCCAACTGAACATTGGATTCTTGAGTGGATATTTCATTCACTCCCTGAGCTGTGTTATTTCGCAACTTTGCAAAATGTTGTAAGAATCTTTTATGTATATAATAAATGGGTTAAAAGATGGAAATCTTGTCTCAGAGAGTTATTGCCATTCCCACACAATAGTCGTGACTGTGCGATGATCCTGATAGACTCACCTGGTCGACAAACTTCACACTTATAAACTATGAATTAGATTAAAAAACTAAGAATTAGAACACTTGAACTCTGAGAATTCTTACATTGTTTTTCTAGACTTTTTCTACATTAAAAATTATTGTAATATTTGAAGAATTTAATAGAAGATCCATTATAATTTGATAACCTTTAATATATGGTAAATTAGTAATTAAAATACAAACTTTCAACAGAGATTTTCTTCTAAAATGAAGCTACATAAATAATTTTTCTGTTTTTTAACATCTACAAAATTAGAATAAAAATTTACGAGGAAAATAGAATCTCTCACAATTTAATGTTTTATTTACAAAGTAACTGATAAAAACCAGTTATACAGCTAACTCCCGCTAACTCTGACTAATAAGGAGCAAAGGCTGTCTGACTTTACAAAAGTCTGAGTTAGTGGGACCTGTTTCTCTGATGTGTAAATATGGTACAGAAATTTATTATGATTGGCCCATACACAGAAGTTTTACTAAGATTATATTGCTGAATTTATTACTAACAGGAAACAAGTTCCAAAAGTTTCACAACAGTATGATATATGGCAATGTATTGTCTTTAGTAACTTACCGACTACAGTAATATAATGCATAGTATCAGAAAGACTTCCCGATATAAAAAACACTTGTTAATTATAATTTTCCATCATTAAGAAATTTTAACTTATTGTTTTGAAAAAATTCATCTAAGTTACGTGAAGTTTGAGCTAATAGGGTTTACTGTATTAATAAGAAAAGAAATATTAAACATACCTTTTACCATAAAGTACTCTATTCCTTTCTTTTAATCTAATATATTGCCATCTTACAAAGGAATCATAAAATGGATTAACGTCAGTGGTAAGAAAAGATCTTCTCCAATCGACCTAAATTTATAAATTAAACGGTTTTATTTTAAAATCTTAATTATTTTAAGGCATAACAACAAAGCAAACCTTATTCAAATCAAAAATATCCTATTTTGTCATTATTTTTTATGTTAAAATAAAAAAAAAATTGAATTTTTATCAAATGACCTAAGTTATTTCATTTACTAGGTNTAAACCGGTTATCCGAAATATCAGTTATACGAACAACCCCAGTCCCCAATTAATTCGGAAAATCGACGCTCTACTGTATTTAGGAGGGCTAATGTGATTAGGGGGTACATGTGTAAGTAGACAAATTTCCGAATAATTACACAGGTTGAACAATACAAACATATTTAATTAAGTTATACAAACAAATACAAATCAAAAAGGTTACAATAATTCCGTCTAATAAGACTTTACCTAACTACCTAAGAACTAACTCTAAAGACTTAATACAATTGAATCTTAATAATACAACTATTACTCGATAAATTATTTGTAATCTTAATTTATAAAATATCAGGAATTAGACCAAAAATATGTCATGTTTTAGATAATGTAAATGAAAACACTGTAATAGGTTAAATAAAATAAACTTATTTGATCACAATTATCATGTTCTAATTTTCTTGGGTCTATAAAATAATTCAGATAGAACATGATTATAATCAAAACAAAAGTTAGTTCATAAAGTAATTTAGAAAAAATCTGACATCTACTCGCTTAGAAAAAACAATTAATTGTTAAAAACATTTTATAATTAATTTCATTAACATTTGTGATTACTATTTTAAAAAAAATTATTAAAAACTTACTTTCAATCCCATTGATTTTAAATCCTGAATTGCTAACGGAGGGAAATAACGGAGCCAATAATCGGCATCGGCAAATTTCTTAATATCTTCATTTTTCAGACCTAACGATGCCATAATTTGCCACTGATAGCGTGCCGCACCTACTTTAGCTACTGCTTTACTCTGGAATTAATAAAATATAAAAACAACACCTCAAATAAGTCTAATATACTTATCAACAAGGACCATGATTCTCTCTAAGCTGTGCAACTGTGCACAGTGATAGTATATATTAATGTTTTTGCAATTGTAAATCATAATAGATACTAATTTTTTCTTTATCAATGTGCAGTTGCCACTCATCTACATATTTAATTTAGTTCCGAGAGTAGCATTTGAACCGCTCGGAGAAAGCCAACTGCTGCTCGGAAAACATTACGACACACTTCTGTCTGGCTTATTGGAAATGCGTTATTAGAATATTTATTGCAATGTAAAGAAATATTTTTCTGATAATCTAAAATTCATTAAAAATAAATTATGAATTTTCATGGAATAAAATTAAATTAATAAGGAAAATATGTAATACGATATTGTAAAATGCATATAATAGATGTGATTAATGCATCCCTCTATGGACAAATTAATTAGTAATTAGAATTATAATCTCTGGAAAATAGCCTGATCTTATACAGCAGTTGGTGTGGCTTCATACTAATGAATCAGGTTTTGAGAGATGTTTATATAATTATTATAAATTTAGTTTTGGAGACAACTGCAGAGATCTCGCTGCATAAGGCCAAAATCGCTACTTGGCAATATTTTTATTAAGGTGGTGATAAAAATATAATACTGGTAATAAAATCCTAGGCTGAGTGTGAAATTGAATCACATCACTTGTTTTGACATGCAGTGTGAAATTGAATCACAAGTCACACTTTAGGAAAAATAGCAAAATGTCGAGATTCCGTACAATGGGAGTCCCTTGTACTACATATCTAGCGATTTCATGATGTCACACGGCAAGTTCGGGAAGAAAAGTAGGAAGTGATGTCGAGAACCTAAGGTAGTTTTGTGCAATGCCACCTAGTGTTTCCAGATTGAGATTTTTTATTGACTGACAGAAATTTTGGGAAATTTTTTTAAGGTAACTTTTTTCAGTAGACCAAAACAAAAATTTTGACATGACAGAATCTGTGAAATACTGTTTAAACATTGTGATCAAATATGTTTGGAATTATTCATTAAAAAAATTATTCAAAAATGATTCCTATTGCTAGCAAGGGGAAGGCCAGACATTTGGGTCTCTGATTTGAACAAAACTTGGTGAGCTTGTAGCCCTAAACACAAACAGCTTGTCGTCCAAATAATAGGATCCGCATCTTAAGCATTTCGAAAAATTAGGTCTCTGAAAATTTAGTGTTTAGCTTATAAATCTTAGTTAATTTTATTTGTAACTTTATTATTTTACCACAACATTAGCATTATTATTCGTCATGTTTAAACATAAAACAAGAGATTAAAACTCGTGACATCATTCCTGTTTAGCAAAAACAAGCTTCTACAGATTTAATTCTTTTATGTTGTTAAATAAAACTTTTATTTCTTCACATTTATTTTCACATATTTTATATGCTATGTCTTCATAAGTGAATAAGTTTCANCTACTTGGCAATATTTTTATTAAGGTGGTGATAAAAATATAATACTGGTAATAAAATCCTAGGCTGAGTGTGAAATTGAATCACATCACTTGTTTTGACATGCAGTGTGAAATTGAATCACAAGTCACACTTTAGGAAAAATAGCAAAATGTCGAGATTCTGTACAATGGGAGTCCCTTGTACTACATATCTAGCGATTTCATGATGTCACACGGCAAGTTCGGGAAGAAAAGTAGGAAGTGATGTCGAGAACCTAAGGTAGTTTTGTGCAATGCCACCTAGTGTTTCCAGATTGAGATTTTTTATTGACTGACAGAAATTTTGGGGAATTTTTTTAAGATGACTTTTTTCAGTAGACCAAAACAAAAATTTTGACATGACAGAATCTGTGAAATACTGTTTAAACATTGTGATCAAGTATGTTTGGAATTATTCGTTAAAAAAATTATTCAAAAATGATTCCTATTGCTAGCAAGGGGAGGGCCAGACATTTGGGTCTCTGATTTGAACGAAACTTGGTGAGCACGTAGCCCTAAACACAAACAGCTTGTCGTCCAAATAATAGGATCCACATTTCAAGCATTTCGAAAAATTAGGCCTCTGAAAATTTAGTGTTTAGCTTATAAATCTTAGTTAATTTTATGTGTACCTTTATTATTTTACCACATCATTAGCATTATTATTTTTCATGTTTAAACCTTATAAAACAAGAGATTAAAACTTGTGACATCATTCCTGTTTAGCAAAAACAAGCTTCTACAGATTTAACTCTTTTATGTTGTTAAATAAAACTTGTATTTCTTCACATTTATTTTCACATATTTTACATGCTATGTCCTCATAAGTGAATAAGTTTCAGACATTACTGCACATGGACAAAAGAGACAAGTGATACAAAAATAGGGTAGCAAGTCGCAGCATTTTATTTTTTAATTGTTAATATTATGGACAATTCCTCATGTACTTATATTTGTTACACTTCAAATGTCACAATACCACCACATCTAAAAACAAATATGTAGAAAATTTTATTTAATATCGTAAGAGTTAAATCTATAGTGCTTGTTTTCCATAAACAGGATATGACATCACAATTTTTAATCTCTTGTTTCATAAATGTGAGGAATAATAATACAGTAGAGCATCGATTATCTGAATATCAATCAACCTAAATGTCAATTAACTAAAAGCTTCCCAGTCAACAAATTTAAATTTTTGCTAGTGCTGTGGTGCTGCAATCTTTGGCTATATCTTGGGCTACTCCAATATTATTTTTGTTGGTGTACATGTTTTAGCTGGCAGCACTGGCGCGACCATGAGAGGGTACTTAAGGACGTGCCAGAATTTGAACAAATTTCAACATGGGATAGATTAATATATTTCTTTGTACATAATCAGTTATCTGAAAAATCAATTTTCCAAACAACCCCAGTCTCCAATTGATTCAGATAATCGATGCTTTGCTGTAATAATAACATGGTAAAATAATAATGTCACACAAGAAAAAACTAAACTAAAATTTCAAAGAATTAAACTTACATCATCTAGCTCCAGTGCTTAGCGTCTTATTCACTTGGCCATTGCCACTCTTGGATATGAAACTTCCAAAGACTAAACACTAAATTTTCAAAATCTTGGTTGTTCTCTATTATATGTATTTTCTTAGCACAATGTTGCTGTTGAGAACATATCACACAGGAACACTTTCAGAGGAAAAAGGTTATTTTATTGGTGTGGACGGACGGACCACTTCTTTGACTTCTTTGTAACCTCTCCCATCTTGTCTATGTTCTCTGCACATCTCATATGAATAATGTCACATCCTACAGCACATGTTATATATCCTCATGTGTATATGTATTGAACCAATAGAACTATTAGCTCCTTTTTCCCCCTTTTTAAACTATGTGTATATATCTTGCGAGTCATGTTGGTTTAACTGCCACTATCTCAGGACTGAAGAGGAGCATTAAGCCTGAAATGCATATCTGTCCACACCAATAAAAAAACCTTTTTCTTCTGAAAGTGTTCCTGTGAGATATGTTCTCAACAGCAACATTTTGCTAAGAATATAAATACTAAATTTTCAGATACCCATTTTTTGGAAACACTCGAAAAGTGGGTTCTAATTATTTGGGCAAGAAGCTGTTTGTGTTTAAGTCTATGTGCTTACCAAGTGTCATTCGAATCAAAGACCCAAACATCAGGCCCTCTCCTTGCAAATGACAGTTTAACACGTTACTTTTGCTTTCCAGACATCAAACTGATAAGGATATTAGCATCTGCATTAGTTAGTAAGTAAAACTAATGGCAATAAACAATTTGAAGGGACAAAAAAATTTAAAACTGGTGAAATGGTGGCAAAACTTAAATTTTTCACAGCAAACTGCTACAACTGTTATGAAAGAGTACTGTTTTTGCAAACTATTTCTTGCAGAAGCATGCACAAAGTTGCAGCAAACAGAACTATATAGATGTACTGTACATTTATTTGATTTCTGATTAATGTTCAAACAATGAGTTTAAATATAGAAAGGATGTGGTTCAGAACATTCTGGCTTTAGGGTCCTATAATGTAAAATGCACTTTGATGATAGTGATAAGTTCTGTTGATAAATATTAAAAAGAAGATAAAGATTATCATAAATTATTATCATGATTTATATTTGAAATTTAAAATTGTAAATATTTTTCTAAGTAATACATTTTACAAGTTAAAAAGTTATATTTTTAGTAGTATTTTTGTGATAATTAATTTAAAAATTAATCTTTGGAATGAAAATTATATTAACATCAATAGAATTTTAATTGAAAATCAATTAATTGCTACTAGATATCATAAATAACTTTTGTTTTAAAAGTTTAAAACTTCTAACTATTTAATAATAAAATAATAATAATAATAATTACCTTTTTTCCTTTTGATTTATTAAGAGATATATCATCTAATTTTGGTTGCTCTTCATTATCTTCGTTATCAGGAAATTTAGGTGGGTAGCCATATTCCTCCATTTCCCATTTCAATTTGTCTGCACAGGCCTTTGAAAGTTAAAAATAAAAACAGAAAATGATCGTATATTAGCAATAAATTTATACAGTGGATGATTGGTTAACGAACATAATCTGTTCCAAGACTTTATTTGCTACTCGAATTGTTTGTTAACCAATTATCGATTTACCACAGATTTTTTGGAATTTGGTTAATTCATTCTAGAGACCCCCAAAAATAAATAAAGAATTATATACTTTCTTACTATGTTTATTTATATGTAATAACTAGCTGTTATCCGCGACTTCGCCCGCATGAATTTTGCAAGCAAATATCATTTATATTCAGTATTTAAACTACCATAGTAATTGTTATAACACCTACCACTGAGAATCAAACAAACTGTTTTCAATTTGATCAATTTTCTGGAATGTTTACAATCGTTCTATAATCGAACCAATATGCAATAACAAATTCGAATTTAAAACAGTTCAAACATCTGGCTAAAAAATCAAAATATATAAAAATTTTTATAACAATGTCAGAAATGTTGTCAATTTAATACACCTAAGTACTCAATGAAGACTAAACGTAGTTGTAAACAAAAAATTGCATCTAAAATAGTACAATAGAAGCCATTCTTCCAGTTAATCATTAATGCTCTCCCTCTCCCCCTGCGGGGAAATTTTGAAAAATCACTTCTTAGTGTGCATTCCCATCAAATACCTTACTAAATCGCACTTAAAAACAAAAAATCGCATCTAAAATAGTACAGTAGAAGCTGTTTTTCTGGTTAAGCCTTAATGCTCTCCCTCGCCCCTGCAGGGAAATTTCGAAAAATCCCTTCTTAGTGTGCGTTTTCATGATGTACCCTAACTGTGTACCAAATTTCACCTCTTTAGGTTCAGTGGTTTGCCCTGGGCGATGATGAATCAATCGGTCACCCAGTCAGTCAATCAGTCAGGACAAGTAATTTTATATATTTAGGTAACTATCCATATAGACAGTCTTGCATTTTTATCACTCATGTAGTTTTTCCTTTTGTGAGAGATTAAAGAATCTGTCCTATCTCGATTGCTTTTCTTTCTTCTTCAGGATTTTTCAGAAGTAATTAATAGCATTTTTGCTGTAGAAATCCCCAAGCCTATTAATCTCAACCTGGTTTGGATGCTATTCTAAGACCGTTGTTCTGACATCCTCCCACTTCTTCAAAAGATCTTTAATTAACAGCAGATGTTGGCACTGATCCTCTTTCATCTTTCTCTTTTTTAGAAGAAAACACATCTCACTGAGTTTCTTGGTGTTCTTCATTCAAGAGTTGTTGGAGTTCTTCTGTCATCAGATCAGTTTCAGGTTCCATTATGAGCTCTTCAATGTCATCTTCATTCACCTGCAATTCCAGATCTCTAGCAGTTGTCACAATTTCATCCATAATTTCAGGGTCATCATCTCCATCTCCTTGAATGCAGGAGAGACACAGCTTTCGCCAAGCAGAATTCAACTGTCATTGAGTGACTTCTGACCATGCATTTTGAATGAGCCATATAGCTTCAAGAATATCAAATTTTTCTTTCCTAAACATTTTTAATGTTATTGAGGAGAACTGACATGCTTCAAAACACTGATGAAACAGTGCTTGAATGTACAATTTCTTGAAACCTGCAATAACCTCATGATCCATTGGTTGAATCAATGAAGTGGTATTTGGAGGCAGAAACTGAACTGTCAGCCAGGGAAAGTCTTCCAGCAAATTATCTTCAAGATCTTTTGGGTGTTCTGGTGCATTGTCTAATAGCAACAGTGCTTTCAATGGCAATTCATTGGTCTGAAGGTAATCCTCAAGGATTACCTTCAGACCAATGAATGGCTGTTTGAAGTTTGTGCTTGGAGCACAAACTTCAAACAGCCATTTTGTGAAAAAAGCCTGCATGACCTATGCCCTGTTATTCAATCTCCATATCACTGGCAGTCTTTCTTTAATTATGGATTTTTTTTAATGCTCTAGGGTTCTCAGAATGATTGACAAGAAGCAGGATAAGTTTCATATCACCACTAGCATTAGCTTCCAAAAGTAATGTCAATCGGTCTTTCATGGGTTTATGACCAGGAATATTTTTTCGTCTTTTGTGATGTAGATATGGTTTGGCATGTGCTTGAAAAATAAACCAGTTTCATCACAATTGAAAATTTCTTGTGGACAATATCCTTTTTTTAAAGAATTCTTCAAATTTAAGAGAACTTCTCAGATTCTTCTTTATCTGCACTAGCACCATGAATTACCACATGTTTAATGCCAGTTCTCCTTCTAAACTTTGAAAACCATCCAGAAGTAGCTTTGAATTCTATCTCCTCATGTGACAAATGTGGAGTTTGTTTCTCCAGTTCTTCAAAAATTTCTCTAGCTTTCTCTTGAATGATAGTCATACTAGTTACATCTTTTTTCATTTCCCTTTCTTTTATCCAAATTAAAAGCAATCTCTCCATTTTTTTATGGATGGCACATCTTTGTATATCAGATGTAATTTTTGTTACTCTTTTAGCTGCTCAAGTCTTATTGATTATATTTTTCTTAGTTATGATTGTGTCTACTGTAGATCTGTTCAAGCCATACTGCCTGGCAACATCAAACACCTTCTGCCCACTCTCTACCTTGGCTATTATCTCTTGCTTGATTTCTATGGTGAGCACGATTCTTGACACGCCACTCTTTTTAGGCTCCATAATATTATCAATTTCTTTTGAAATAAGAAGTTCAGAAAAGCACTCACAAAAATTCAGAAAAAGGAAATCAACTAGCACAAGAAAGAATTATGTAAATGTGAGGCCTGAATGAAATTCAAAATTTTGGTGTTAAAACATTAATGAATATCCAATAGGACAGTTAAACTCTCACCTTTAGAAAAAAAAAAAAAAACCAACACAAAACTTAACAAGCCTGACAGTCTCACAAAGACTATAAAAAAATTTTTTGTCAGAAAAGTAAACAAAATGCTGGAATTGCAGTGGAGAGTTTCAAAGTTCGGAGGAATAGTATCCGATTGGTATCGGGTTGAGCATCGATGTCGATGTCTCCCGTGATCTGAAAGGTTTTGAATTGTTACCTGGAAACAAGGGAAAACCAATCGGTATTCGTTGTTTTACATTGCTTCTTTTTGTGTTTGTTCTGTGAAGTGTTTGTTAACTGAACATAAAAATTTTTCATGAAAGTGTTCGTTATCCAATTTGTTTGCAGTCTGAACTGTTCGTAAAAAGACGAGGTGTTATTCATGTTTTGGATTTACAATATTTTTAGAAACTTGTCTCTAACCTCAACATTAAGTCTTTTTTGACACTTTATAATAATTAATAATAAAAAAGTTGTTTTTTTAATAACATCTCATAATAGATGGTACCACACAATTTTAACTCTGAGTGAGTGCCATAGTATTTTTTAAACAAATATTTTTAAATGGAGATTGTTAACAAAATTAAACATAATTACTCCTTTTAAGCTTTTGTTACTAATTAAATTTTAAATCTTAGTATAATTGAAGATTATTGAACATCCTAACAGTCCCCTTAACCTCCTGTTCCAGTGCCAATAAAGTTAAACCCCAGAAAATTTTAAAGTTTATATAATTTTCTCATAAGATAGAGTACAGACTACATTTCCTACGATGCTAATAAATCTGAACCATTGTCTATAGCTTCTTAAACATGAATTAGGTTAGGTTTCCAGGCTTTAAAATACTGAGGAAAGGAAATGGTGAGTTAATTAGCACATTTTGTTAATCTTAATTAAGTCAGTTCTAGATTATATTTGAAATATTTCTGTATTTTGGATAAATTTTCAACACATTTAGTGAATCAAATCCCTTGATTACTTTTATATCATTGTAAAGAAATCAATTAAGTAATAAGAAAGTAAAAAGCAGCACATTAATGTATATACAGTATAGATATGATATATATATATATACATACACTATATACAAGGGGGTCTTCCATAAAGAATGCTACCAATTAAATTGTTATAATTATATTAATTATTATTCAGAATGTTGTAATGTATATTAAAATATTGGAAAATTATACAAGTCTCCCATTTGCCATTACAGTTTCTCAATGTGGGTGCCTCTTGTTATGCCACACACATCAAGCTGATGCTCAAATTCTGTCTAAGCTTGCTATGGCAAATCCTTTTCACTTCTCCCAAGGCAGCCACAATTTTACAGCTCCTACAGTTTACTCATGTTGCACAATGATGAGTGAACCTCTGAGAACAGAACATAAAAATGCCTTCTCAATTGTGAAGTTGCCATTTTCTTTTATGGTACCTCCTAAAGGTAATAGACAACAAGATGTTTGAATGCAGATATGAGATTAAACTCGGACAGTTATTCTATCAATTGGTGTACATCAGATAATAATTAACATAATTACTGTAATTTAAGATTTAAAATGGTAGCATTCATTTTGGAAGCTGCATATATATTATCATTTAAGTAAATATGTAATAATTTAAAATCATTTACTTTGATGGGCATCCCAGTACAATGAAAACCAAATGGAAATAAGCATTTTTTCCCCTTTAATCGCTGGAAGCCAACAATAAACTGAAATGACAAAATATAGTATTTAGTATTTTTCCAACAAAATATAAATTATTATTTATTAAAAATTAAAAATAAAGCAGTAATTAATGATAAAACACAGAGTTAAGAATGTAATTATTTCTGAAATTAAATTTTTAACATGAAATACATATTTTCCTTTTAATAAATTACTCAAGTTTAAAATAATCTCAATTTTTTTTTCATTTATTCAGCTCTTACTATAGAAAAAATTGCAGTCATAAAAACTATTTATTTTACTTTATTGGCTTTGTAATGCTAAAATAAACTACATAAAAGTAAATGCCAATGCAGAGTTCATTACTTACTTCAAAATGTAGAAAATGACTTAAAGTTTGCTTTGAATAAGTACATGATTTCTGAATTACAGTAATAAAAATTAGTTTACAGATAGTTGTCAGGTTGACTTAGTAGATTTGGTTTTCTGCTTGACTGGAGCGATTTTATTACAGGGGTCAAAGATCTTCAAATGTAGTTAGTGCAATTAGTCAGGTGTCCAGGTGAGCACTAATATGAAGTAGTGCTACTGGCTTGATTTGGGATTGGCAGGTCATCACACAGAATCCCTTAGAAGGGAGAATTGGAAGGAAAAGAGAGAGAGACTCGTCTGCTAGGATGTAGACACACACTATTCATTTATTTAGGCACTTGGATTGATATGTTCATATGTTCTCATGTGTTTATCTTATAAATAATGTGTAAAAACTGATGTAAGGTATCATTTCCAATAGACAATGATACATCTTCCCAAGGAGAATCTCAGGATCAACACTTACATTCATTATACAGTAGTCTATATTGCATATGTTCTCAAACAGATCTATCATTGCATACAATGACATTATATTATATTATTATTAATGTAATTTGTCAATTCTTATTTCTTACAAAAATATAGGTGTCAAGATAATATCATGTCAATATTAAGGTAATATGATCTAGATTGAGAAGACAGCATTGAATGTTTTATGCAATTAGAGTGTTTTAAATAATAATTGCGAATTATAATTTTATTTGAATCTGCTAATGAATAAATAATAAATTAAAATATGATAATTCTATCTTAATTTATTGTTTATATTAGAACTTGCTTGTTACACCTGACCATTGCACAGGTTTATAACAGAGAAATTTAAAACATATAAAAAATACCCAAGTCCTTGTGAATCCTTAGATGTAAATACTTAATTGTTGGATGTGGAAAACCAAATACTTAATAGTTTTCATACTATTACACCATGAAAATTATGTGTGTGAAATGACTATCCTCATTGTGTTTATAGATATTGAGGTCACAGTTAAAGGACATAAAATTCTTATATTATTTAGATGCTATTTTTCAAACATATTTCTCATTAATTTATCAATAACAAAATATTAACAAATACAGTTGAACCTGTCTATCTCAAACATGTTTATCTTAAAAACCTCTTTATCTGGAAATTTATTTCTTCTCCTGCATAGGTTAATGCCTGGTATCTTGTTAAACATAGTATCTTTTACATATTGTGAACTATCATGTTAAATCATTAATTTTACAACTAAAAAATAACAAATACTGTTTATTATTTCTTTGTAAAGTATATTAATTTAGATATTACTAAACCATGAATCTTTTGTAATGTTAATTCCGTGTTAGAATGGTAACACATTTTTTGTATCTTGCAGAGTTCTGGAGCCTTTCTGTAGGCAGATATTTGGCAGTCATGGACTTATTGTGTGAGACAAGCAAGGGGTCAGGGGTTAATCCCTCCTGACCACTTAATCTGATGGGTTGGTAAAATCCAGTCTCGAGTTGTTGGATGGCTAGGAGGGCAAAAAGTGAGTGGGGAGTGCGTCAGTAAGCTAGCAGGCATCCTTTCAACGACAGGAGACAGGTTTAACAAATAAACAAAACATTTATTGAATAACTAAATCTAAGTTACAGGAGGCGAAAATAATACTCAAGTTAAATACGGTTAAATGCAAGTAATACAAAGGGCAGCTGTTAGCTACGTCTAATCCTGCTTCTGGGGAGAGAGTGTTCGCAGAGTGCTAACATACAGTACGTCTATGCAAGAATGGACGGTATAGACTGAAGTATGGCGGATGCCGACAGTATGAAAGAGTCTGCAGCCGCTGAATGTCTTCTCTGACGGGATCCAAGTCCTTTTGCATGGAGATTGATTGGCACAAGTACAGAAATAACTTCCTTGGGTTGATCTGCCTTGACCTTTTATTTGATTGTTGTGGGAAAGGAGTCACATGATCATCACATGTTGACAATAACAATGCATTCTTGACACCTATGTGTCAACTTTCTCATCTAATTGTTATAACAAATGGTGACTTATGATATAATTCTCACTAAGAGCATTTTTTCTATCGGAGTTGTTTACATTTCCTTTTTTCCCCAACAACTGTGTAAAATTTGTGGATTTCATAATTGTAAACTATTTAGAGTCTCCAGATATTGACTATGAGTTTGGCTTGCATTTGATTAGTTGAAGAAAGTTGAGAATCAGAAACTATTTACAAAGTATTTCTGTTAAGGTATGTGAAAAATGTTTTATTTATACCTAATATAGGTATGTACTGTACTTGCTATAGTATTAATAAAATACCTTACTTCCAATCAAATGTATTATTATTTATTGTGTACGAACCTCTATATCTTGTAACCTATTTTCTCCTTCCTGTGAGATTTGAGATAGGTTCAATTGTACATCATTTAAAACAGTGGTTCCTAAAGTGTACACTACTGCCCTATGGGCAATGAGTAAATTTAGGGGAGCAAAAAGAAAGGAAAGTGGGGGGTGCTGGAGGCAGGGACCTGACCGAATGGTGACTGTAAGTGAGGGTTCAGATCACTGACAACTTTTCCCTTTCCTCTGTTAAAATGGGTAAGAAGAAACATTGCATTTAATGGTTTCCAGATGTTGAGAACGATGTACGGTAAGGAAACAAAGTGTGAGGAGAAAAGCTTTGCTATGAATATTTCCAACCAATTCTCACACAAGGGAAAACGGTTGGATGTTGGGTATAAGTTTTAGGAACCAAGGTGATGGTGGCTCAAAAAAGTTTAGGAATCACTGATTTAAAACATCAACATTTATATAAGCATTTTATAAAATTATATAATTATTAAACAACAGCACACAACACTGGGATGTATTAAAATACTCTATAAACCCATAATCGGTGGGTGACGCAAAAAACAAAAGAGAAAGTTTACCACTAATATTTTCAAACTCCCCTGAGTTCTTCAGGTGTTAAATATCAAGATCTGCTAGCCATACGAATGCGCATGTGCAACATAACAAATATTTCTCAAGTGTCGGATTTGAACGATTCTTCAAATTTTCATAATTCAAATGTTTTATGTTCCATCAGAAATTCCATTTAACACCTGAATAAGAACTCAGGGGAGTTTGAAAATGTTAGTGGTAAACTTTCCCTTTTGTTTTTTCCATCACACACCATCATTGGTTCATAGAGTATGTTTTTTTTTAATTTAATTGTTATTAGTTTTAATTGTATGTAATTATAGTCTGCATAACTGTGTAATCTTAAATAAAGGAAACTTGTATAATTTTGTGTAGAAGCATATATTTTATTATATATTTCTTTAATTATTTTATAATAATTATTTTTATAAAGTAGTTGTTGAATCAGAAAATATTTTAAAAATACGTTTTATAAACATAATTTATATTTATTTATAAGCATGTTGAGTCAGAGAATATCTTTAAAGTCCTCTGACTCAATATAAAAAATACCTTAAAACAATATTTATGTTATGAGTCAGAAGAAAATTTTACTGACAATTAGCATTAATATGAGTCACTAGGGAAACATTAGTTAGTTTGCTTTATCGAAAATTCATATTAACGATTTTCAGGATCATGGTTCTATAATTTACAAAATTAAGGATTAATAGGCAATCAAATCTCTAAATTATAATATTTTGAATTAATTTACTAAATAAAGTTAAATAAAATTANTAAATTCGAATACAGTTAATAAAATGAAATATATATATATGTTTTTCTAGCTTTTGCCATTAAATATTTCCCGAATCTACAAGTATAATCGTCTTCTTACATCCCGAATTAGGTTCGATTGTAATAGACATTTTCAAAAGGTTACTTACGAAAGACGTAATAAAATTAAATAAATTAATGATCTAAAAACCGCTAAGACTATAATCTTCCTCGTACTGCTTCTACAAGATTGAGATTGATATGGTCGCTTTATACTCTTCCAACATTTGAGACACTTACTCCTCAAGAACAACAATGCTGAACAAAATACAGCCTTAGCCATTCAGGAACTGCTCTACTTAGCACCACAACACAATTACTTTCAGCTTAGCAACAGTGCTATCTGCAAGAATGGGGTACTCATAGGTTCACCATTATTGGCCATCTTAGCAGAGTTCATTATGTGAGATATAGAGAACAAGATCTTTGCTGCATCTGTTACGACTCATTATCCTGTCTCTATATATAGTATGTGGACAG
Organism: Centruroides sculpturatus; assembly: GCF_000671375.1. NCBI lineage: Eukaryota > Metazoa > Arthropoda > Arachnida > Scorpiones > Buthidae > Centruroides > Centruroides sculpturatus. Next base: position 2,076,393 of record NW_019384369.1, on the reverse strand, counting down.
TGCCCTATTAACCTTGAGGGTCCCTCGTCAAGAGTTAGAATTACTTGTACAACATTTATCATCTTGCCATCTCTCAATATCTTCTATTATAAAATGTGACTGTAGCAATAACTGCTGTCCTTTTTTTATCTGCTTATACATAGAACCCTCATGAGCTTCAGTTTTGAAATGTATCATAAATTTGATTTGCTTTTCATGATCATTCTGTTAACTTCTTTCAACTTCCACAATACATAAACATGTTCATCAGAGCAACTCCTGTACCCCTCCACACAACAATTTGTCGATAAAGAACTAGAGATTGTTAGCATTGCACTTAGGAAGACAGGTTATACATTAGAAAAATTCAACCAGAACAAAGCAAGGGTTATGAAAGCATTATTCACAGATTCCTCCTAGTGGTTAAGACTGATAACATAAGTACAGTATATGGGTATCCATCCCTTTCCTTGGGTATGTCACATTCCTCCTTGCCTGTCTCTTTAAAAAGCATGATTTCTTTCTTTCCATTAAACCCTACCTTGCATCATGGAGGATTGTTATGCAGTAACAGGGCTTGCTATACCATGCTTGATAGATGAAAGATCTATAAAATTCTTGCCCAACAGTAGCTGAGTGGATAAAACTACTGACAGCTGATAATGGGTTTGCACCTCATCAACTTTCTATCTTTGGAGTTTTCTGTTTTGTTCATGATTATAAAACATAATTAGGGACCAGTCTTCCATAGAAAGTTATAAAAATATTATTCTTAAAAAAAGTTAAAGTTAAAATATATTTATTGACATGTCTAAAAACCCGCTTACTGTAAAACAGAAGTAAATATGTTGCATTATTTGTTCTTATAAATGACAACTAATTTAAATGTATATATGTAAAGTATGTAATTTTTAAAAGTAATATAACTTTAAACTATTATAAAGTTATATTATTGTTTTAAAATTTAATTTGTAAATATTAGAATCCCTTTTGGATAGAATTTTACTTATGGAGCACTATGGCGTACTTCCAAAATCTTGACATGAGTCTTAGAATAGTTATAATAGATGTTGCAATAGTCTAAAATTATTACGACATGTATTCTGGTATGTAGATTACGTTCAAATCATTTCACATTTTAAGTAGTGTAGTTTTTGGCCTTGTTTTTAAAATAGTTGTTTTGTTTTTGTGTGTTTCAACACATGGGTTTATATTTGCATTTTTTTTTTATCATCATAGAGGCTTTTGAAAATGTTAAACAGTTTTCTTGGAAACAATGCACTTCTTGCATTTTTCCAAAATTTCTTAAAATTGATGTTTATAAGAAAATTTTGTCTGACATTAAGTTGGGATTGCAACCTCTGCATGCAGTTTGTGAGAAGTGTAAAGGTCAATGAAAATTAATGTTTTAGAAGGAATGTGATTTCATTGCCATATATGCAAGTTAAATACCTCACCATTCCATGGTATGTTTACAGGCAAGTTTGGAAAAATTTCTTTGGGGCTATTTTGTCGTTTGTCTTGCATCTAATTTGCATAGTCTATATGTTGACTGCTGCACGTTCAGTGATGGGTGTGATGTGTCAAATAGCTGTGGACTGGGTAAGTTTTATATGGCACGTAATAATGGTTTCTTGTTTAATTTAACTATAATGAAAATCAGTGGTCCTGGAAAGGTTGCTGAAATTGATGAGACCATTGTGAACAAACGGAAGAATGAAAATGGGCTATTGTTGAGAGGTACCAGGTGGATTGTTGGAAAAATTTGCCACAAAGATAATTTGCGTTTCTTGTATAAAGTAAATGACAGGTCAAAATCCAGTCTGCAGTGGATTATTAGCAACCTCAAAACGTTCTCCTGCATTTACAAATGCAGGAGAACATCCTTGTACACAGGAGCGGGTTGTGTCCAATGTGGAAAGAGCCAGAAACTGCTCCTTTGGCCGTGAAAGTTACCCCCAAGAAACATGAACATTGTAAGAGGAAGGCTGTCAACAAAGTGTTAAGAAAACATAAAAAATTCCTATCAGCCAAGCCCTGCTCATTCAATTCTTTATTAAAAAAAATTAGAAATATGTTAACAATGAGTGAAATTTGTTTTATTTGAATGCTGGTGTAGTTAGTAGCAGAACTAGTTGCCATAGGGCATCATAAGTGAAACTCTACCCACTTTTGTTTATATGTAAGATTTGAGTTATCAATGTAAGGTTCTGGCACATGTAAAACAGGTATTGGCAATGTTTTTCTACATAAGGGCCATATTTAAAACTTTTGAACTGATGCAGGCTGCACATAAGAGAGAGAGGGGAAAACAAAGTGCAGGTAAATCATAATTATTTATTTATATACAATTATAAATTAACCTGGGTACTGTACACTTAATATGACTAATGTGAATGTAATATATCTAAAATATTAAGTTGAATATTAGTCACCACTAGTTTTAAATTATTTCTGAGATGCCAGTCTGTTAGCCAGCTTCTTGTTTCACTTTTTACTAAATTCATTGCAGCAAAAAACTGTTCACATACATAAGTTGTAGAAAATAACAATTGAATTTTTTTGCTGCATACTTCCTTATGTTGGAAAATGCATTTTCTTTCATAAAAGTTTTATAAAAATCTAACGGATTTCTTCTTCAAAAGTATCTTTCAAATCAAAATTACTTCGCAAGTCTATTATTTCAAAATGGTGGCATAAAAATCCGTATTTTGTTTTTTCAGCTAACGAATAATATAATATAAATTAATAGTATATAATTTGCAAAGAAACCAAAACATTAAATGCAATGATAGAAAATGTTTTTGAAACTTTAACACTCTACACAAGTGTCAGTGAAATCAGGTTAAAACTGGACGTGTACAAAGCAGGCGAATGCTTGATATTTAGTATGACTACAGACTGTTCGTCGTTGGTATTTTAATTTTTTATTTTGTTTCATATACATTTTTTGAAATATTTTGTACAACATGGGTTGCACAAAGATCTAATAAGGGCCACATGAGAGTCAGGACTGTGGGTTGTCCATCCCTGATGTAAAATGTTTGCAATATGATGTTTTTTTGCAGTTACTAGATTTAAGCTTTCTCTCCACAAAAACTTAAATAAAACCAATTTTTTGAAACTTATAAACTTTCTTGATGCTTTGTTTTAGTTTTCACACAAGTGCACTCAAGGGAGAAATTGAAGGGAACATCAACAACAGTAAATATGGCTTCCACTACATGGTACAGATAGCTTAAACATATTCATTTTGAAGGATTTAAAGCTTTATAGTGTTGCTTTTTAAATGCACATATCATGCAGGAGAAACGGAGACAAACAGGAAAGAATTTAGGCTTTATTGTTATCAGCAACATGAAAAAGCATTTCGGGTGTTCTTCTGTTCATATCTCCTAGTTGTACTTAATATCATAAAAACACCAAAGTACCACATTACAAAAGATCATCTTACTAATTATCATTACACAATTGCTCTTTACATTTACTTGTATTGTCGACTTTTTTAGTTGTACTGTTAACACAATTTTTCTTTGAATATATATTATAATCTGAATTCAAAAAATATTTCTTACTTAAAATAATATCCTAACACAATTTATCTGAAAGTGAGGGAAGGAAATCAACAACAAGGAACTTACAATAAAATTTTACAACATTTTACACATTTAAGACAGATAAAAACTTCCTCTCATCCACGTATGGTTGATTCCTTGAAGTAAAACGAGGGGTTACAATAATTTAATATTAGCCTATAGAATTCTATGAGAAATTTAAATTTAATAGAATGCATTTATTCTCCCACATAGTAGAATGCCAGAACACAATTACATTATAATTTATATATTAGATTTTTGTTTAACATTATATAACATTATATTTTTACCATTAGGAACATAATTATTTTTATTTATTGCCTTATATACTATATTGTTTAAGATTGGGGCTAATAATGTATTAAACTGATTGAATAGTTTTTAGACTTTTTCATATATCTTTTAACCATTTTAAAATAATTTTATAAGGGTAATTATTTAAAAGGAATGTTTGACATATGTTTTGTGTTTGTGTATTTTGATCTTATGTGTTTGTTGTTCTAGTTTTAATTTTATTCAAGTATATATTAAATATATTCTTTTTCATATGTAATTGGTTGAGTAATAATTCATTATTGAATAACGTAGTGCTTGGAAATAGTGCTTTCTTTACCCTATTGAGCACATAAAAAAAAAAAATTAGTTATTTCTATTGAATGCATTAGTTTAATTAAATTTATCTGAGATGTAAAAGCTGTCAAATGCATCTTTGCTGTCAAAATATGTAATGTAATATGTCAATTTACATGAGTAAAATGTAAATTACTCATGTAAATTAAATAAATTTAACATTAAGAGAAAGTATTTTTTGATATAACAACATTTAATTGGAATAATTTGGTAAAATATTGTAATCATTGATTTACCTCACACTTTGACAGAGAAAAAGTATGTCCAAGATGAAGTCTTCCATTCATATATGGATAGGGAAAAGTAACAAAATAACTTTCTGGCATTGGATTAGAATGAGGATGAGGAGCATCTTCCTCAAAAATATGTGCTTCATCCCATTTTAGTTGTACTCTTCTCTCAATATCCTGTAAAGCTCTAACTTTAAAAGTTCCTTTCCTCTCAACTGCTGTCTATAAAATAAATATTACATTATTTGAAGAAGTGTTTTAAGTGATTCATTTTATTATATTCTTACCATCACTGATCAATTCAGTATAAAAGAAAAACAACTTCGATCAACAAAACACGTGGCTTACAAATACGATTAATTCCTCTATTCGTCGCTAGGGTCAGGATTTACATGATGCAATACTCAATCATTAGTATTTAAAATTATTTATTTATTTTATTCATTATTATTCCATAACTACTATTTATTATTATTATTATTATAAATATTTTATGTATAAATATAATAAATTTGTATATTAAATTTTAATATACCAGTAATATATATATATATATATTATTTGAATACAGTGTCATTTATACATGTCACTTTTTGTCATAAAAAAGATACTGATATGGTCGAAAGGATTCAATAAAGTCTTTTATTTCATTTATTTTTCGTTTCTTGGAGACCGTCACAATTGTAGCGATAACAGACAATACCGCTATTATTAGAATAAAACAGGGCGGTGGAGTCGGAGTCGGAGTCGTGGAGTTTTGGTGTTTTGGCCTGAGTCGGAGTCGGAGTCGTCAAAAAATCCGCCGACTCCGACTCCCTTTTTACTTACCAACTTGTTATGTATATGAAACAGAGTCGGAGTCGGAGTCGGAGTCGGATGGTAAGGAAAAGTCGGAGTCGGAGTCGGAAACGGTAGATTTTTACGTCACTCCACAGCCCTGGAATTAAAATCCATATGTTTACTTTGACGTCACAAAAAAGACTTCTCTTTATTGGCGGAATTTTGGCATAAAACGTAGACATGCTCAGTTATTTTTTTAGCCAAAATTTCAAAAAAATTTACGCTTTTTGTTTTATGCTAGATTTTACGCCGAATTTTACGCATATGTGTTCCTGGTCTAAGCTTTCATTTTCTCCCTCTCCGCGGTAGGAAAAGTTTCGAAAATTCCCTTTTTAGTGTACATTCTCATGACGTACCGTGTGTACTAAATTTCAACTTTTAACTTCTATTATCAATCCATCTCGATTATAAGATTATTATTTTTGTTAAATTTTTCGTCAATAGACGGCGCTACGTGTAAACCAACAAATCGAATGGAGATAGAAATTGATTGATTTATAATAATTCAATAAATATTTTGAGGTCGAACGTATGACATCATCTAAGTTAAGGACACGTAAAAAGACGAGTTTCGTAGCAATTGGTCAAACAGCCTTGGCGTGTATAGCGAACAAACATCCAAACAAACAAACAAACAAAAAACATTCTCATATGTACATAGATTAACAAATAAATAATAAAAGATAATATAATAAATAAAATAAAACAAAATACATAAAAATGCATCCAAGTATAAGGTCAGGTGCTGGCTAAGAGTTTTTATATACTGTACAGTATTTTTTTTTTATGTAGAATTTCCAAGCAGAAGCAAGTCCATCTCATCTCTAGCATTAATACAACCATCCTTTAATTTACTTTAATAGATTTTAATTTTTTCTTCGTGCAATGCTAATGATGGAAAAGGCATGGCCTGAGCATAGTCATTTTATTCCATTTAACTACAGAGTCCTCTGTTTGTGTCATACTTTGATTGTGTTGCAGTGTTCTTTATTAATGTCACATTTGTTCTCCTTAAGTCTGATAGCTAAATTCCTTCTTTTGACCTCAATATAGTCTTTCTTAAATATTAAGTTATTTAAAAATACGTTCAAATTCGGTTACATCTAAAGATGGCGTATATCGTATTTGGTCGAAAACGTTAGTGTTTTAATTAAACATATCTTAATAACTTATTTGGGAGCTGACCACCTCTTTTATGGGCCTATTGAAGGTTTTATTTAAAAATATTGAGTATGGTAAAATTTTAAAATGCGTTATTACTGTATTTTATAAATACACACAAGATTCCAATTAACATATTTGTTACGCATTCTAAATACAGTGGTGCCTCGTACTTCGAATTTAATTCATTCCGGAAGCGTTGGCATTACGAGGTACCACTGGGCATGTTTTTATTATTAATAATTCTGCATCTTGCCCATACATTAATATTATTTAACATATTTGTATATTGCATAAACAGTTGTAATTCATATGTTAAACTTTATCACACAGTAATCAAATACTAAAAATTATTTTTTACGCTTTGGTTGTAATAAAGACTCTACTACTTAAAATTTGCAATTTTTCTTTATCTGTGCGTTTTCCCACGTTTATATGGGGTAAGCATTTTTATCTTTAATCCGTCTTCTCCACTTCTCTCTATTCAGGACACTCTCTCTCCTCAATCTCAGCTCATGTCTTCTCCGATTCCTCCTCCCTATCACTTTCAAGTTCCCAATCTTCTTGAACATAGTCCTCAATTCTATTCACATGTCTAAATCATTTTAATCTACTCGTACTTTCCTCCATTTTCTTGCTTATGAGACTTGTCTTGACTGTTCTTCTTAAAAAATCATTCATTATCCTAAGATTTCCTTCTCTTGTCTATCCTGCAATCCTTAAGATTGCAAGCCAATGTTGAGTTTCGTATAAACTTGGATTGTTTCATTGCAGTTGACATTTGTACCATTCATGATATCGTGAATTCCCTTTAAGCTATTGAACGTATTATACAATGCACGGACCGTCTGAAAGTAGAAATAATAAAACAAAGAGCTGTATTATGATATAAATTTATGGGTATAAAAGAAGCTGGGAGATCCGAGCAAGCATCAAATGGAATTTTGATATAGGGAATAATTACACATTACAGAAAATGTCTGGTCCAGTCTCTCACCATCCGGCCGAATTGATAATGGGTAGGATTAAAATGATTTTTTCAATTTTCACAATAAATAAAATAAAACGTTAATAGCGAAAACTTATTGTGCTATAATATGGCTACCTAATTAGTAAGATACTACGTAATTTCGATGGTTGCAACCATTTCATGTAAAATACAGGATGATTGATTAGATCTATTTTTGTGAAAATAATAATAACATCATTGTGTGAATTATGCTGACCATAGAAAGAATCATCGATATGATTTGCGCATGCTTGACAGAATTAACATATACGAAAGTACCATTAGAATCCTCTTGTCCTCATGCCTTCGAAAGATCATGACACATTACTTTGAGGGTACGATAGTCTTCCTTCTCCTCCAATTTGTGCAACATCTGAACAAGCTACACAGATTGCATGAATTTGTAACGGAGGACCTTAACACACTGTGTTGGTTGTGGCACAGTGAGCATCTGGCTTGTTTCTCTGTTTGATAACGTAGACTCTACAGTTTGAACCGCAAACAAATGATTTTGTTAAGATGTTAACAAAAATGAATCGTCATTTTATAATTAATAATTTCTATAATTAGTAAAAATAAGAATTTAATATCCTTGATTCAATTTAACACCAAATGATAGCAATCTCTATTTCTAGCAGTATCTCAGTAAGTAGCCATATTACAGCCTAATAAAGTACTGCAATATCGTTTGAATATTAACAAATATCTGGTTTGTTTCTATATGCAATTACATCTATGTAAAGATAATAATGAAATTTACATATTACTATTTACAATAACGGCTGGCGTTTCAAATGAATTAAGCTGAACATTGTAGACTAAATTACAAGTAGAACCTCGATTATCCGCCCTAATGGGGGACTGGGGTTGGTCGGATAATTGAAAAGTCGGATAACCGAAAAGTATGAAAAAATCCATTTAGTGTAGTATATTATTATATCCCATGTAATTAGTATATTAGTATATCGCTATTAACCTATTTTGCGTTGAATTTTCATCGATGTTAAGCCTAACAAAAATTTTTTAAAATAATAATCGTCGCTATTGTATCGTTAAAAATTAGAAAATTAAGCTTCGTTTAAATACTGGCTCCCTTTCATGGTCGAATGAGTGTTGCCAGCTAAAACACGTAAAAATAATATTAAAGTAGCCAAGACATAGCCAAATATTGTAGCGCCACATCACTAGCGGACATTTGAAATTTGCCGACTAGGACGGTCGGTTAACCGAGAGGTCGGTTGATCGGGGGCGGATAATCGAGGTTCTACTGTATTAAAAACAATTACCTGAATGGGAATGTCTTTTGTTATAATCAACACATCTCCGCAATTGAATCCGATGGCATTTTCACGAAAGAATTTCATGAAACAAATCAGCTACATTGGAAATTTATCTTTCAATATTTTGCTGTAAATTGAAATATAATAGCAAATACAATGATTATCAAACCTTAATTTTATGCGTTATCCGAGAAAAATTTATATTAAATTTTCGAATTTCTTGAAAGTTATCATAGATCTGAAAATATTTAAAGTTTGAATTTTAATGAAAACATTAATAATTTAATTAAATAAATAAGTTTAACTCACCGAATTAATCACGTGTGATATTACAAACGAAGCAAAAAGTACGATAAGTATCAAAATCAATGAACCGATATCGCCTAACCATTGGTTTTTTAGATTTAGAGTTTTGTAAACATTATTATAAACCAGGGTTCCAAGCATGAGCATACCAATACTATAACCTAAAGCAAACATATCTTTCCAAGTATCATTGACTTTATCAAAAAATCGACAAATTTCAGCGTGTTCGGACATAATATAATCGATCTTGTATTCGTTACTATTAACATTTGCCAAATATAGTCGTTCGGAAAGACAACCGAATACTTCTTTCGTAGAAACCAAAATTATAAATCCTATCATTGACACAGACGCCAACAGAGCTAACTCGTACACGAAGCTAATATTTAAAATAACGGCGCATACAATACCCCTGAATTTTGTAGAAGCAGCTTCGATACCTTCGGCAACGAAACCTGAAAACATTGTAGTTACTGTCGTAAATACCAGAAATAACAGGCCAGAAAATGCAAGCAGATAATTTTGAATGCGTCGTAATATTTCCTCTCTATTATTTGGTATTGTGATAGGTATTTTGTCGAATTTTCTTGTTTTCAGTACAAAATACCAATGAGTTGCTCCTAAAGACTCAATAAAATATATGATGTGAATAAAGAGGGTATAGTTACTCTTACCTATTCTGTTTTTGAGAACGCATCGAAAGAGATTTACATCGTAATCAGGGAATCGACAAAGGTTGCTATCAATTACGATACAAAAATGAACGAAAAACAATAACTGAATGCATACTGAATAAACCAGCAAAACCCTTCGCTTACGTTTGCTTACCGAACGGCATTTGCAAGGACGAACCAAGATCCCTCCTAACATATCTGTTACGGCAAAAGTTGGTCTAAAAAAGCAATAGAAGCATTTATTCTCCATTTTCTGAAGGAAATAGAATACTTTGCTCACGCAATCATTCCGAATTTAGCCAACGAGTGATCGAGGGGATAATACCACTGAAGAAATGCGCATGACGAACGTCTGAACGCGTGTAGTTGTTCGAATATTTTTTACGTGCCTATACTTGAATTGGCATTTTTGAATTTAAAATTTGAAATAAATTGAATTTGTTATGTCATAGAATGTCTTCCTGGAAGGTTCTATTTACCAAACTACTGTTTACCGATTACATTAGATATTTACATATTGAATAAAAATTCTATTTTTAGAATAATGTTGGTATGCATGTATTTAATATATTTGATGCTACGCTGTAAAATGTATTTACAGCATAGCAACTGGTATTTANAATTAAAGGTGAGTCTTAAAGTACATTTAGCAGATCTGAAATATTACAAACTGAACTCTGCCTTCCACGATCACTGCACTGACTGTAATATAGACCAAAATAATATAAAAATTTTACATAGAGAAACAGGAACACACAACAGAAATATTAAAGAAAGTGTAGGAATCATTAAAAGTAAAAACTGTATAAATAAAAACGAAATAAAGGAGTAAATAAAAAATAAATAAATAAAATCTTTACCACTTGTATCTTTTTTAATCTTTTACGTACTGTATGTATTTTTTGATATAATTTTAGTTGGCTGAAGAAAGGCATGTGACGCCCGAAACGTATATTTTAAACATGTACAACTGAACTAAATAAAGATGATAGAACGCCAACTGTTTGAATTTATTACACTTCTTTGATTCTTAAACACTATGTAGAGTCACAACACTGTTTCAGATTATCAAAGACATATTAAAGATGATAATGCTGACCCCATATAAACGTGGGAAAATGCATGGATAAAGATAACTATAACTGTTAAGTAGTAGAGTCTTTATTACAACCAAAACGTAAATTATTTTTAGTATTTGATTACTGTGTGATAAACTCAAACATATGAAATACAACTGTTTTATTTGTATGCAAAATAAAAATATTTGAAATAATAATAATGTATGGGCAAGATGTAGAGTTATTAATAATAGAAACATACCCAATGGTACGTCGTAATAGAACGATTCTGTAATGAATTAAATTCGAAGTACGAGGCACCACTGTATTTAGATTGTGTAACATATATTAGTTGGAATCTTGTGTGTATTTATAAATACAGTAATAACGGTAGTAATAATTTTAAATTTTACCATACTCAATATTTTTAAATAAAACCTTCAATAGGCCCATAAAAGAGGTAATCAGCTTTCAAATAAGCTATTAAGATATGTTTAATTAAAACACTAACGTTTCCGACGTAATACAATAGGACATCTTCAGGTGTAACCGAATTCAAACATATTTTCAAATACAGTCGACCCTTCTATAACGCGGTAGATAGGTTCCACTTTATAAGAATTTCGCGTTGTAGAAATTCCTAAATACATGAGCCAATCACAGCTCGACACGTGTGCAGTTTACGGACTATGGCTGTTTGAAAGATTTTCTTCCATAAAATTAATCGATTCNTCTATTTACCAAACTACTGTTTACCGATTACATTAGATATTTACATATTGAATAAAAATTCTATTTTTAGAATAATGTTGGTATGCATGTATTTAATATATTTGATGCTACGCTGTAAAATGTATTTACAGCATAGCAACTGGTATTTAGTTTTAAAGAGTTTAAATTAAATTTTATATTTGTTGTATAAGTCTTATTTACAGTAAAATACGCATTCCAAAGTACAATATAATCTTGGTAAACAACAGTTCTCATTATTTAACTGCTGCTTATAATTAGATTTTATTTACATTACATACTCACCTATCTCACTATTTTACTTCAGTTATAAATATATAATTCTTGTGAGAAGCAATGGGCCTTTTTAAATTACACATAGTCATCGTGGGTTTGGTCAGGCCAACAATGGAGATTACCGGATTGTGAGGAACTGGGCTCCATATAAATTTATGACATAGATTTGATGGTCTGTTTCAGTGAAATATGGTTATGGACCTATCTGTAAAAAATTTGAAAACAGCCAACTCAAAGTGAGTTGGCTGTTTACATTCAATTCCGGAAACCCCAGAGCATTAGGAAGAGGCCCTAATCGTCTTGGTGATCAGGCTCTGTATGTGAATATACATATGTGAAACGTAACTATTGCGCTTTGCTAAATTCTGTCGTCTTGGTAAAGCCCCAGTAAATATTTGTGAAGATATTATCTTCATTAATAATAGAGAATCTTAAATTATTCGTGAACCACGTTCCTAAAGGGTTTCAATTTTACTCGATTAAACGGAATGCAATTTTCTTCCATTAATTCTGAATAATCGAGAGTATTTACTATTCACAGAAATTAAGACAAGTAATAATAAGTAATATTGCTGTAATACTTTGTGGTTCGTCTAACACAATAACATTAAAATTGTTTTGTTTAATGTAATGCGTCAAAGCAACCCTCCAGAATATTTTTATCAGATGGCTCAATTGTCGTTTTGGGATCATTACTACGACATTAGAAGAGAAAGATTACTACGACAGACAATTTTCTAATATACGTTCTTCTAAAGAATTTTGGCAAAAGATTAAAGGTCTACCTATCGAAGCAGTTAAAACACAGGATAACGCACAAATTAATCAATTAAAATATAATGGTAAATTTTTTCAAAATGAAGAAAAAATAAGTAATATATTTGCTGAACATTATAGACAGATGGGAGGATTTGTGACATCAACGTTAAAAAATAATTTTTTCTCATATTCCTCTTCACGCTGTATACTCGACTCTTTTGTTTTGGAAGAGACTTCTCCTAAAGAGATTTTTGATTATATTATGAGTGTAAAAGCAAACACTCCGGATATTGATAAGCTAAATATGTTTATTTTAAGACAAATAGCAGATATAATTGCTTTACCATTATCTTATTTAATTAATAAATCCTTTAAGTATGGGAGATTTCCGGAGAAGCTTAAACACAATCTCGTAATCCCAATATTTAAAGATAAAGGATCTAAACAGAACTTGGAGAGCTATCGTCCAATTACTATTATTCAGAGTATAACTAAAATAATTGAAAAGGTTTTCTATAGTAGATTTTTTGAATTCATCAATAAAAATAAAATTATATGTAAAAATCAGTATGGTTTTAAAAGAGAGGCCTCAACAATTGATGCTTTGACTCATCTTAAACAATATATTAGCACCAGTCTCGATAATGCAAATATTGTAATGGCGGTGTTTATCGATCTGACCAAGGCTTTTGATAGTGTTGATATTAAGATATTAAAACAAAAATTGTTTAAAGTTGGATTGAGAGGTGTGCCATTGGAATGGCTAATATCCTATTTATCAAATCGTACGTACTATGTTAAGGTAAAAAATTCAATATCAAAACCATTTCGAGTTAACAAAGGTGTACCACAGGGATCCGTTTTGGGCCCTTTACTTTTTAATATTTATATAAATGATATTGTAGAGACTATTCCTGAGAATAATATTATATTGTATGCAGATGATATTGTTATAACATATGCAGATTGGAATCTTCATTTGGTTGAAAATAATATAAACTCTTTGTTATCTAAATTAAGTAAGTACATGGAAAATAATAACTTAAGAGTAAATGAAAATAAAACAAATTATATTTGTTTATCAAATAAAAACAAAAAAGTGAATTTAGAAGATATACAAGTAAGAATAAATAATGAACGTATTCAAAGAGTTAATACTGTAAAATATTTAGGAATCGAAATTGATGATAAGTTACGATGGAACAATCATATAAATAATTTAACACTGTCTTTATCTAGATATATTGGAATACTGAAAAGAATAATGAGTTTTTTAAATTGTGAGACTGTTTTGCGCTTGTATCACGCTTGCATGGAACCTAAACTTCGATATGGTATTTCTGTATGGGGTACAGCTTCTTCTTTTGTATTGAATAGATTGCAAGTTATACAAAATAACTTTATAAGAGCATTATATAAGTTGCCTTATGATTCCTCTGTCACTTCTTTTTATAACCAGATCAAAATTGATAAAATAAAAACTTTATATAAAAAACAAGTTCTTTTGGAAGGTTTTAAACTAATAAAGGTGAGCAAGAAAAAATCTTATATAAGCGAAGAATTAAATAAATATTTTAGGCCTTCTAATTACAACTACCGATGGAGAAATAACTTGCTTTTACCAAAGGTTAAGCATAGTTTTGGAAGAGATGCACTAATTTATCAACTTATATATAGTTGGAATGCCTTAAAAGAAGATTATAAAGAATTGTGTACTTATGGACAATTTAAACGGGCTGTGAAAAAATTGATATGTGATTAGTTGAGTGTATTTTTTTTTTGTTTTGATGTTATTGTATTTTTCTTTTCTGTTTTTTTTTGTTGTTTTGTTGATTGTATACTTGGTAAAAGTCTGTATCATTAATTTTTCTTTTGACCCTTGAAAAAGGCCAATGGCCATAGGGTCGTATGATTAAATAAATAAATAAAATAAAAATTAAGGGGGATGTCGAAGTATTTAAGAAGAGGCAATCTGAGTGGGACGCATTCCCCTGTAATATATCCACTATGTGTTACAGAGGTGAATAAAGCAGAGCAAAAGCCATGTGCCGAACTCACGACGAGTCACAATGTTCGGTGATCTTATTCACTCGGTGACATAAAAATGTGTCCATCAGGAAAATACTAGTAATGAGAAATTATTTATTGTGACGTCGTCACCATGCCGAGCTGCAAATTTTAATTATACTTTGAATTTATTTAAACTAAGTTATATGCTTTCCACTTCAAATTAGTACTATAGTGTCCCTCTCCTGTACATCATACTTTTCCGTTAGCAATGGAGTCGTGCCGGTCATCTATGTAACTCCATTCAAGGGCAATTTTTGAATTGAATTCACGTGACTTCTGTTCTATTCCGGAAGTCTATATACAGTTAGTCGGGCTTCCTGCCCCTGAGATTTCATATCTGGTCTTGAATTTGATTTCTCGAGATACAGGCCAGGAAGAAGAAAAGCTTAAAAATTTATGAAATTCTTGACCAGAACACGAACCCGGGCCCAGTAGATCATCAATCCAACGGACATGTAGAGAAAGAAATATTACTTTGAGAGCGAAAGTATTGATTCATACAAAAATCGATTGTCCAGATGTAATTGCTCGTATTTAATGGCCTTCAAAGTGTATCCAATGCCATCTTCTGGTAGAGAAACAAATTAAAACTTTATTAAATAAAGTCTTCTGTTGTTTGAATATCGAAATTGCAATAGTTAAAACAAATTTAAAATATTTAATTATACAGGCTGGAAAAGAAAGTCACTTAAAACTCCTGTTATTAACTTGTAAGTATAGAATGCACCCTGTTAGGAACGGATTACACGAAGGGAAAAACAGATTGATGTTTGTTAACAGCCAGAATTTATATATCTACAATTTTCTCAAATTTCAAACCAATAATTTTTCTACAAACATACTTTTTACGTGGTTTTTTTATAATCTGTGGCAGAAATATAAACAATATATTATCACATAAATGTAATTATTCTGGAATTTGTACAAGATTATTTTTAACTTAAACAAGGTTTTATTTGAAGATACTCGTACGTTAAGGATAGTAAATGCGATCACAATCTATCCAATACGGTATTAATTAGTAGTCTTCCACCGTTCTCTCTCCCGAGAGGAAGTCAATACCATTTTTGGTGGAATTAATTCGACCTTCTTACACAACACCTCTTCTTTCTATCGGATCGGGATATAGTGTCATTCGAATAGAAAAATTACATAATGCAAGCATAAAATATGTTTTAAATGGTTTTCGAGTTTGCCAAGTTTAAAATTCAATTGATTGGCAGATGATCACTTGATATTCAATACATTTATAAGGATACAAGAATACACTTTTCATAATAATTAAGAATGTCATAGGCCTTAAATATACAATTTACTCTATAGATATTAACTATATACTGTACTAATATTATTTGCATAATTGTATAATATCTTCTAAAATAAATGACTATAAGCATATTGATGCATTATCTATATATATATACTAGCTGCAAGGACCCGGTTCGCTGGTTTTTATTTCGGGCAAAAAGTAACGATAGTGAAGATTAAGATAATTACATTATAGCCAATCTTATCCGTTTTTACAGAATGAAAGAATTAGGTCCCCCGTTTCCAGACCAATTAGAGACCTGGACCCGATTCTATTTCTGAACGTCTTCTGTTCACTTCCAGTCAAACGAACTGTTTTCAACGTTTCTGGAACGTGTACAATCGTTCTATAATCGAACCAATATTCGAATTTTATGTTCGAATTTAATTCGAACATAAAATTCTATAAAGTTCTATAATCGAACCAATATTCGAATTTTATGTTCGAATTTAATTCGAACATAATCTTAATCTTCACTATCGTTACTTTTTAAAAACCCAGCGAAGCGGGTCCTTGCAGCTAGTTAATATATATTTTCTTATTTATAAATTATTTCCTAATTTTACAATTTATCTATAATGTGAAATCCGGAATTTTTACCGGTTATTTTTTTTCGATTAAAGTCCTGTATTTTCCAAAAAATTCAGTTAAATTTTCCTTTAAACCTAAAATAAAATCTAACTAAAAAAAGGGAAAAATTCCAATCTTCCCTTTCGTTCAAAGTAAACACCCGTCCACTTCGAAAATAATCCCGCATTCCCACTGCAAAGTTGATAGTTTGCATGGGCCCGGGGACAACTATGATCCATCCGCGTACCTTTTACCTCACAACAATTAATCACATGACTATTCTCCCACGACGAAACTATAAAAGCCCCTTGATTCCCCCTCTCGGGGGAGTCGTTCATCAGCCGCCAACTACAATTTCCTCGAATAATTGTGTCCTTCCGATATATTGTGTCCTGCGAAGTTAGCGGCCTTATCCTACCAGTTCGGAACCCGTTGGATATCATAAATTTTTTCCTCAAGGATATTTAAAGACATAAAGAGGTATTGAACAAATTTTTGTAAACTCTCTCCCGGCCCTTCGCGTTTCAGGGACTGAGAGTTTTCCGTTGATAACAGCTATTGTATCATATATATATGTAGCTAATAAATCGTTGTTTCCTTGTTAAATTGGTGTCCTCTTTTACTCGTATATCGTTGGTCACCTTACCGACAGCATTCCTCCCTCCTACATTCGACCCGAAACATTAAATCCCGTTACAGCAGAAAAAAAGGAAAATTTTTAAGCCATCCATACAGTGAGAAGGTTTATCAACCTGTTGCCGGATCGGGAGACCTACAACCTCTCCGGCGGTTCACAATAAGATTGTATAATACAAAGTTTTAATTAAACTGACCGAATAACTTTTCATAACTCGAAATGTGCCAAAGTAATTTCTTTTTCTCGGGCTTTGTCGCAACCGCATGAGGTACAACGCTCACCGATTGGGTGACAGACTTTGTTTGCAGTATAATTCAGTGGAAAATGCCAGACAGGAAAAGTGGTCGCCTGTAGAAGTAGGCGGCAATGCCTAATTGCATGCTGAAGTCGATAATTCAATGGGTAAAACTTTTTAAAGCGAAGTATTCTTGTCGACCATGATTCTTGATTGCGTTATCAGGCGGGGAGCAAAACTGACACACCACAGCCCGGATAGCTCAGTCGGTGGAGCGTTAGGCTTTTAACCTAACGGTCCAGGGTTCGAGTCCCTGTTCGGGCGTTCTGCTTATTTTTTCTTCGTTTTGCTGATCGTGTTTGCGAATTGCTAGAACTGAATTTCGTTTTACAAAGACAAGAATTCGCACCTAACTAGATACGTGAAGAAGACGTGTTTCATTGGAAACTCGCAAATGCAAATTTGCAACGATGATGACTTGGATATCGCATGTAGGCAGAGCAAATAGCAAATTTATTTGATAGACTATGTATGTGCGTTGATTTTACATGTAGGTTTTCTCTCGACGACTATCATTATCCACGATTCTTTTTGTTGCAATTCGGTAACACGAAGGATCTCGCTGTGATTAACACCCGAATAGGTGCCAGTTTGTTATAGAAAATCATCTCGAGAGGAAAATTCCTTTGGCAAATCGCCCAAAACAAGATTCCAACTAACATATTAAAAATTAGAATTGAAATAAACAAAGATTTTAACAGAGTAAATATAAAACAAACTCCGACCTATGAAAAATTACGAAAAAAAAATAAAACAAATCAAACGTGAACCAAACGACAAAACAATAGAGATATACTGTATAATACAAAAGCGCAGTCTCCAATACCATGTAAATGCAACAACACAAAAATCTACATAGACGAAACCAAAAGAAAGGTAGAAACACGCCTAAAAGAACACATTGCAGACCTGAAATATAGAAGTATAAATTCGGCCTTTTTACGAACACTGTACAATAAATACATGTAACCCCCGTATAACACGGTAGTTACGTTCCAAAAAATTGCCGTGTTATGCGAATCCGTGTTATGCGAAACAAAGAACTAGTACGAAAAGGAGGGTTAGGTTCCAAAAATTAAAAAACATGCTACTATATTTTCATAATTAAAATTTTCTTAAGTGATACATATTAATATAAATTAAACAATGTTTTCTTTGTCATCACTAAAAGCACTATTAACCGAGAGCGTTTTATTTTTGGCAAGTTATCGTTATCCTCTGAGCATTTTTCTGCATTATTTTCAGATTCATGCTTTACCTTTTGCAAAAAGTGTATGTAATTTTAGATTGCTTGCTTCTAGTT
>NW_019384369.1:1993440-2056110 GCF_000671375.1 Centruroides sculpturatus | reverse complement strand
GTTTATTTGCATAGTTTGTTACATAAAAGTTTTTTCAATTTATGTGAGTTTAAAGAGATCTCAGTGATGCTTAAAAAAGAATAAATTTAACATGAAGACAGTGATTTTAAGTCTGGTTAGTCTGACTGTAAGTCTGATTAATTAGAGTGATTAAATTAACTAGGTGTATACCGTAAAATACGTTGATTTTTGTCTAAATTTTGATTTTTAATTTCTGTAAGATTTTCTTATTTTTTATTAACCCTCAATACCGAAATAATCCCGGGATCGAATAAGTATAATCCCGAAATCCCGGGATTAGAAATAAGGACCGGGATCGAATTCCCTAGTTAACACAGATGTCAAGAGTATATGCTGGAGAATGCTAGATGTCGAACACTGTAATTGTAATTTAAATCATAAATATACTTTAATTAAAATGCCTTTAGTTTCTCGCTCGAGTTAACTCAGGCAGGTTATATAGCGTTACAGAAAACTCGGTCCTTTCGCCCCTAAAAATGTTTTCCCTTCAATTTTTGGATGTTTTTTAGGTCTCCAAATTTTTTCAAAAATTTTTACCCGCGCGAAAAAATTTTATCGCGATTTTAATTTACCTTTAATGACGCACGATTAACGTTTAATTGTTTTTTAATGGGATTTTGATATCAAATTTCATTCATTGTTCTAAAGTTGTATTACACGAATTTTACTTCGGTAAAGTTATTTAATATTTAACTCTTGGTTCATTTTTGTTCCTTTCCTAAATGATTTGAACTTAGCGCTATTTAAAATTCGGTTAAGATAAATATTTTAAAATATAGTAGCCCCTCGTTATATCGCGCTTGTCGAGAGATAAAGAAAAAGCGCGATATAACGACAGGCTACTGTATTAATTTTGGTATTATATAACTATTTTTGTAAATGAACTATAACAGAATTTTCAAATTACTTACAAAAGAAAAGAAAAGAAAGACTCCGTTTTTAGAAGGATTACATATTGTATATTATTCATAAAACATGCCAAAAACATTTTCAGTTTTTAAATTTCAATTTAAAAAAATACCCAACTAGTGAAATAAGGGCAAAAAATAAATTACCTGCCACCGGCACAGGTCTTATGATTATTAAGTTTAAGATTACACTTACGTAACTCATTCTGAATGGTTGCATAGATATAAGGTTTTCCGTTTATGCTTAATTTTCATTGTGAATGAGCCTTTATTCTCGTACCGTTAATATTAAAGCGTTACTTACACAATTGTTTTATTTGTTGACGAAACCAAAAGTAAATTAAGTAAAGAAAGAGATGGGCACGAACGTTAGCAATTTAAAATAAAATCAGAAGTGACAATAAAACGAGGTTATAGAAGTCGAAGGCAATTCTTCACTTTCATATAAGTAGTATCGGCACGGTCTGGAAAGGTGGAATATACGACGGAAGTGTATCATCACTGGAGTCGTGACTACGCCCGGTTTCAATTACATGATACTGCATATATCACGTGGTACTAAATGGCGCGACATATCCATACGTCACCACCTGTAACGAGGTTCTCCATATCACCTATAGTATGACGTCATACTAAGAAATATTTTAAATATATTTGTTGGAGAAGGAAAACAATTCGAAGAGGGAGTTGGATCTTATGAATCGGTATTTAAGCGACTTCAAATTATGTAAGCAGCATGAACGTAAATATATTTTTTCAGACTTAATAACATAATATTTAATATTAATATCGATGTCGGTCTGTCCCTACGACCGCGTGGGTCATATGACGTCATGTTGTTTGATGCCATATTGTTGTGACGATGACGCCATACTATGGGTGATACAAATTAATAATAAAGTGACATAGAAATAACACGTGATATGTTGTAACGTTGCAGTATCATGTAATTGGAATCGGAAGAAGCCACGCCTCCAATAATGGCACTTAGTAGTAGTCACTTCGTTAGAAGTAGCCACTTCCGTTCTATATTCTACCGTTCCAGACAGACCGTGCGGATATTATTCACGAACTTATCATAAACACCACAAATGACTAAGGTGACAGTTTTTTTTTTTCATATAATTTTTATTCCAATATGAATTTGGGGTTAGAATTACCCTTAGGTAGCCAAAATGGCGGCCCTTCCGGTAACCTCGACGCCATGTTCGTTTAGAGAAGAAATATAGATGGCGCTGATCATACAGATGATTTCATATGCTAATTTTCTTTAAAAATCTTCATTGGGAAATAATGATGAAATATTCCAATTTTTACTTTGGTTACGTTGAAGATGGATGGTGCGTTTTGTTATCTTTTAGAATATAGTTTGTGTTTTTTTAAAGTTTGTACAATTTTCTTGTATTCCGGGGCAGCGCAACGGGATGACCGAAACAGCGACGACGAGGTAGAAGATCACCGCAGGTGCAGACAGCCGATGAAGCGGCGAGTGAATGAAACCGAGGATGCAGTTTTCCTTAGGTCTAAAATTAAACTCTTACTCCAGGCCGAATCTGTTGGAACCACTACCACTTATAGACGGTTTTCATCTATTACGGTGAATTTTTAATATTTCGTATCTTATCCAAAAATACGAAATGAAACCAAATGCAAGGAAAAAAGTAAGTATCAAACTTTAGTTATTGTTCGATTTAGACATTGTCGCGATTTAGTTGTTGACGTTCGCCATCTTGTTTGCATATGTGCATGCGCAAACAAGAAAGCGACTGCCGCCATTTTGGCTACCTATGGTAAATCTAACCGGCCAATAGAATATTATCACGAAACCAATTGACAATGCCCCACGACCTTTCAGAAATAACGAAATTAGTTTTGAGTATTTTAAATTTATATAGAAATTTTGAAAGTGTATATTCGAGTTCTTAAATTATTTCTTTTTATTAGTAAATNCCGCCTAAACTTTCCGTAGCGTGGCGCTGGACGGCGGAAAGTAGTTCGGCTGCTCATCCACTATTGGTCCAGATTCGACCAATCTTGCCGCGATACGAGTCGGCGACGACGTTTTACGAGTCCCTTTATACGAATACTGCCGCAATTTTTTCGCTACGTTATAGGAATTTCCGTTATAGGAACCCACGTTATAGGGGGGTCGACTGTATATGAACCTTCGTTATAGGGGGTCTACTGTAACTTGACATTGAAACGACAGAACGTCCGAACATTTTTACATTTAAATTTCTGATAATCGAAATAAGATGGCGCGGGACTCCCATGTTCTGGATAGCGGGCCATAATTTGTGGCATTTTACAAAATCAAAGTCTTTGGTATAGTTTACGAAACAAAGGTAAGCTTTGAAATTAAATTCGTAAGGTTTTTCGATGATTGCCGAGCGTTGAAGATTAGTTTACGAGTTCTTTTACTAGGGATAAACCCAGACTGTTCTTCAGCTATTTTAGGTAATACGAAGGGTATCAAACGGTTTAAATACAAATATTAAATAAATGATCAGTAAATTTTAAAAAACTAAAATTTCTAAAATTAATACAATGTAATAGGCTTACGCCCACCAGTGGCCGAGCGGTCTTCGTACCCTAAACACTGGGAGTTCAGTCGTGAGTTCGCGCCGCAATCGGACAGGCTAGCTGCTTGGAGTTTTCCGGGTTTTCTCCCTGCTGATAACGACTAAATAGGAGGCCAGTTCCCCATAAAAATCCTCCCGGAAGGCATTCTTCTCCCTCGCGTAACATCGCGCCCCAGAGAAGGCAACGAGAAACCACTCTGGGTACTAACCTTCCATAGTAACACCCTGGTGTATTATTAACTACTTACTAATCTGCGCCGGGTGTCGCCGACGTCAGAAATCTGATATGGCACCAAGAAGAAGAATAGGCTTACGAAATACAAGAATCCAACTTCCGACAATAATAGGCTTTTTGATGAATTTTTAAATTGATTCATAATCCTATTATAAAAATTAAAATTACATTGAAAATTAAAAACATACAAATTTTTTTTTTTAAGATACGGTTTAAAGGGAGATGTTTTATTTTTACAATGTGCAGTTCGAACTTACAATACTTTCGCGTGTTGAGTGCGTTATCGTTTTTTTTTTGCCGTCGTTATCGAGGATGGCTGCCCATAATCGGTTAAACATAGCTCAGCAAGAAAGGTGTATTGATGGAATTGACAAAAACATGAAAAGACAAATGGATGTGACAATTCCACCGGAATTCGAGACGAGAAATTTACTAGCATCTGAATCTTCAAAACAGAATATTTTAAGCAGTTTGTCTTCATCGGTACCACTAAACGGCAACAGCTCGTCTTTCCTAAAAGTTCGACAGGCAATCGAAGCACTAAACGATAAAGAAGTGGATCTTTTGACTTAATTACTTATCTTTGCAAACTGGAACTGGAACACACATAATCAGTAATGACCCACGAACTCTCATTAACAATTGAGCACTCACACAACGGTGACTGAATATACTTCATAACATTTGTGAGAAATTTATGGCGAAATCGATATTGTAGAAAAAGAAAACTTCATAATTGTTTGCTTGCGACTTACTGAAATTTGCCAGTTTGTACCTTCAACAATAAAATTTTGTTTGTTTCCCATAAAAAAATTTTTCATTGTTTTATCACTCTCAAACTCAATACGTGAATCAAAATGACTTCATCTTCAGCAAATGTTGCCTTACAATTTGTTTTGGTACGAAATAAAATATTTTTCATTTTATGCAAATGATTGCAGTTTTTACACCTCATAAACTATTTATTATATATGTTTCAAACATAATATAAATTTTGTTCTGATGACAGATACATACAATCGATTTATTGCTACGCAAAGAGGCAGCTACAAATATTTCACAGGACAGAATTTTTCTCAGCGGTGAGGCAAACATGTTTATAATTGTCCAACGGTGCAATGGAGGCCACAGTGACTGTTAGATTGGCCAGGCTGACGTCACGCATCAATGTATTCCTTCAGTTTAACGCGCCTCTGTCTATACAGGTATGGGCATCCGTCGTTTTGTGTTGACGACGATCGTCATACAATAGTCTTGCCGTGTATTGTTTCTCATACGATAGTGTTGCCAGCTCATCCTTCCTGGCCTGAATCTCGACAAATATGATAGCGAAATACAATTCAAGACCAGATATGAAATTTCAGGGACAGGAAGCCGGTCTAACTGTATATGGACTTCCGGACTTGAAGTCAAGTGAATTCAATTCAAAAATCGCCCTTAAATGGAGTTACATAGATAGCCGGCACGACTCCATTGCTAACGGAAAAGTATGATTAATTAACAGTGGCAAGACATTACAGTAGTAGATTGAGATGTGTAAAGCATATATTTTAATTTAGATAAATTCAAAATGTGATTAAAAGTTGCAGCTCGGTATGAGGATAATGTCATAATAAATAATTTCTCTTTGCTAGTTCTATACTCTTTACTAGTACTAGCATTTTCCTGATGGACACATTTTTATGTCGCCGAGTGGATAACATTAATTTGTCGTGGATTCCGCCTAACTAACGGCCGATCACGTGGCTTTTGCTCTGTTTTATTCACGTGTGTAACACATAGTAAATATATTACAGGGGAATGCGTTTTACCCAGATGGTCCCCTCTAAATTTCTTCGAAATTTTCTTTAATGATCCAAAAACAACAATTTGGCCATCTGATAAAAATATTCTCGAGTGTTGCTTTGACGCATTACATTAAACAAAACAATTTTAATGTTAATGTGTTAGACGAACCACAAAGTATTAGAGCAATATTACTTATTATTTCTTGTCCTAATTTCTGTGAATAGTAAATAGTCTCGATTATTCAGAATTAATGGAAGAAACTTGCATTCCGTTTAATCGAGTAAACTTGAAATCCTTTAGAAACGTAGTTCACGAATAATTTAGGATTCTCTAATATTAATGAGGATAATATCTTCACAAATATATACTGGCGCTTTACCAACACGACAGTATTTAGCAAAGCGCAATAGTTACGTTTCACATATGTATATTCACATACAAAGCCTAATCGCCAAGACGATAAGACCTCTTCCTAATGCTCTGGGGTTTCCGGGATTGAATGCAAACAGACAACTCACATCAATTTTTTAAAGATAAGTCCATACCCATATTTGACTGAAACAGCACCAAATCTATGTCACTAATTTATGCGGAGCACAGTTGCATATAATCTGGTGGTCTCCATTGTTGGCCTGACCGAACCCACGATGAGTGTGTTTAATTAAAAAAAGCCCCATTGCTTCCCACAGGAATTATATATTTATAACGGAAGTAAAAAAGTGAGATAGGTGTAGTATGTAATTTAAATAAAATCTAATTATATGCAGCACTTAAGTAATGAGAACTGTTGTTTACTAAGATTGTATTCTACTTTGGAATATATCTTTTACGGTAAATAAGACTTATACAACAAATATAAAATTTAATTTAAACTCTTTAAATTTAAATACCAGTTGCTATGCTGTAAATACATTTTACAGCGTAGCATCAAATATATTAAATACATGCATACCAACATTCTTCTAAAAATAGAATTTTCATTGAATATGTATATATCCATTGTAATCGGTAAACAGCAGTTTGGTGAATAGTACCTTCCAGGAAGACATTCTACGAAATACCAAATTCAATTTATTTCAAATTTTAAATTCCAAAATGTCAATTCAAGTATAGGCACGTGAAGAATATTCGAACAACTACACGCGTCCAGACGTTGTCATGCGCAAACCCTCGACTTTCTTCAGTGGTATTATCCCCTCGATCACTCGTTTGCTAAATTCAGAATGATTGCATGAGCAAAGTATTCCATTTCCTTCAGAAAATGGAGAATAAATGCTTCTATTGCTTTTTTAGGCCAACTTTCGCCATAACAGATATGTTAGGAGGGATCTTGGTTCGTCCTTGTAAATGCCGTTCGGTAAGCAAACGTAAGCGAAGGGTTTTGTTGGTTTATTCAGTATTCATTCAGTTATTATATTTCCTTCATTTTTGTATCGTAATTGATAGTAACCTCTGTCGATTCCCTGATTATAATCTAAATCTCTTTCGATGCGTTCTCAAAAACAGAATAGGTAAGAGTAACAACGCCCCCTTTGTTCACATCATATATTTTATCGCGTCCTTTGGAGCAACTCATTGGTATTTTGTACTGAAAACAAGAAAATTCGACAAAATACCTGTCACAATACCAAATAATAGAGAGGAAATATTACGACGCATTCAAAATTATCTGCTTGCATTTTCTGGCCTGTACTTTCTGGTACTTACGACAGTAAATACAATGTTTTCAGGTTTCGTTGCCGAAGGTATCGAAGCTGCTTCTACGACACTCAGGGGTATTGTATGCGCCGTTATTTTAAATATTAGCTTCGTGTACGAGTTAGCTCTGTTGACGTCTGTATTAATGATAGGATTCATAGTTTTGGTTTCTACGAAAAAAGCATTCGGTTGTCTTTCCGAACGACTATATTTGACAAATGTCAATAGTAACGAATACAAGATCGATTATATCATGTCTGAACACGCCGAAATTTGTCGATTTTTTGATAAAATTAATGATACTTGGAAAGATATGTTTGCTATAGGTTGTAGTGTTGGTATGCTCATGCTTGGAACCCTGGTTTATAATAATGTTTACAAAACACTAATATCTGCTGAGGATGAAGACATTTTGATTCACGTATGTAGATGAAATTGCATATAGAAACAAACCAGATATTTGTTAATATTCAAACGATATCACAGTACTTTATTAGGCTGTAATATGTCTACTTGCTACTGCTAGATACTATCTATACCTCTAGATATAGAGATTGATACCATTGGTATTAAATTGTATCTATGATATTAAATTTTTATTTTTACTAATTATAGAAATTATTATCTTTAAAATGACGATCCATTTTTGTTAACATCTTAACAAAATCATTTGTTTGCGGTTCAAACTGTAGAGTCTACGTTATCAAACAGAGAAATAAGCTTGGTGCTAACTATGCCACAACCGACACAGAGTGTTAAGGTTTTCCATTACAAACGCATGCAACCTGCGTAGCCTGTTCAGATTTTGCAAAAGTTGGAGGAGAAGAAAGACTATCGTACTTGCAAAGTAATGTGTCATGGTCTTTCGAAGGCATCAGGACAAGATTTTAATGATAGTTTCGTGTATGTTAATGGGCTCAAGCATGCGCAAATCACATCGATAATTCTCTCTAAGGTCAACATAATTCACACTACTTGCAAACAAATAATGTTATTACCATTTTCACAAAAATAGATCTAATCAATTATCCTATATTTTACATGAAATGGTGGCAACAATCGAAATTACATAGTATCTTACTAACTAGGTAGCCATATAGCCATATTATAGCATAATATTTCGCTATAAACGTTTTATTTTATTTATTGTGGAAATTGAGAAACATTCATAATGGGTACAAAAATAGATCTAATGAATTCGGCCGGATGTTGAGGAACTGAACCAGATTTTTTCTCTAATTATTCCCTACTTCAAAATTCCATTTGATGCTAGCCCGGATCTCCCAGCTTCTTTTATACCTATAAGTTTATATCATAATACAGCTCTTTGTCATATTATTTCTTCTTTCAGACGGTCCGTGCATTGTATAATACGTTCAACAGCTTAAAGGGAATTCACGATATCATGAATGGTACAAATGTCAACTGCAATGAGACAATCAACGTTTATACGAAACTCGATATCGGCATACAACATTAAGGATTGTAGGATTGATAAAAGAAACAAATGTTAGAATAATGAATGATTTCTTAAGAGGAACAGTCAAGGTGGGTCTTATAAGCAAGAAAATGGAGGAAAGTACGAGTAGATTAAAATGATTTAGACATGTGAAGAGAATTGAGGACTATGTTGAAGAAGATTGGGAAGTTGGACTTGATAGGGAGAAGGAATCGGGGAAGACATGAGCAGAGATGGAGGAGATTGGGCGCCATGAATATTGAGAAGTGGAAAATACATTGTTATTCTTAAACACTATGTAGTGTAATAAATTCAAACACTCGGCGTTCTATCATCTTTATTTAGTTCAGTTGATACGTGTTTAAAATACACGTTTCGGGCTCACATGCCTGAAACGTGTATTTTAAACACGTTTCAGGCGTGTATTAATTAAGGTCATCCATTACAAATTCATGCAATCTGTGTAGCCTGTTCACATTTTGCATAAGTTGGAGGAGAAAAACGCAAAGTAATATGTCATGATCTTTCGAAGATATGAGGACAAGAGGATTTTAATGATACCTGTACTTTCTAAATTAATTTATAAATTCTAAATTCTAATTTCTAATAAGTTGGATTTCTCCNGGATTTTAATGATACTTTCGTGTATGTTAATCGACCAAAGCATGCGCAAATCACATCGGTAATTTTCTCTAAGGTCAACATAATTCACACTACTTGCAAACAAATAATTTTATTACCATTTTCACAAAAATAGATCTAATCAATCATCCTGTATATTACATGAAATGGTGGCAACAATCGAAATTACATAGTATCTTACTAACTAGGTAGCCATATAGCCATATTATAGCACAATAAGACTTCGCTATTAACGTTTTATTTTATTTATTGTGGAACTTGAGAAACATTCATAATGGGTACAAAAATTGTACCCATTATGAATTCGGTCGGGTGTTGAGGGACTTGAGCAGACATTTTCTGTAATTATTCCCTACTTCAAAATTCCATTCGATGCTTGCCCGATATCCCAGCTTCTGTTATACCCATAAGTTTATATCATAATACAGCTCTTTGTCTTATTATTTCTACTTTCAGACGGTCCGTGCATTGTATAACACGTTCAATACCTTAAAAGAAATTCAGGATATCATGAATGGTACAAATGTCAACTGCAATGAGACAATCAACGTTTATACGAAACTCGATATCGGCATACAACCTTAAGGATTGCAGGAATGATAAAAGAAGCAAATATTAGAATAATGAATGATTTCTTAAGAGAAACAGTCAAGGTTGGTCTTATAAGTAAGAAAATGGAGGAAAGTACGAGTAGATTAAAATGGTTTAGACATGTGAAGAGAATTGAGGACTATGTTGAAGAAGATTCGGAAACTGGAGTTGTAGGGTGGAAGAATCGGGGAAGACATGAGCCGAGATGGAGGAGAGAGGGCACCCTGAATATTGAGAAGTGGAGAAGACATTTTTTTTATTCTTAAACACTATGTAGTGTAATAAATTCAAACACTTGGCGTTCTATCATCTTTATTTAGTTTAGTTGATACGTGTGACGCCCAAAACGTTTATTTTAAACGTTTTGGGCGTCACACGCCCCTCTTTAGCCAACTAAAATTATATCAAAAAATACATACAGTACGTAAAAGGTTAAAAAATATACAAGCGGTAAAGATATTTTAAAACATACCTCGGATTTATTTATAAACAGGGTATCATGAATGAATACATATACAGCTTACACATTATTGTCTATCTTCGTTGTTTCCTTTTTTGAGTGACAATATTAAAAGATGGGTTTCCCCTTAGTACAAGATTTTTTGCTTACATCTGTACTTACTTTTAAGTCTGTTTATATAACTTCTTTCGGGTGTATTGGAAGTTTCCGGAATTTTTTGTCTTGTATTATTTGAAATTTTTTGTTTTTACCAAATTTTGGGTTAGCATAACAATTTGCTTAGATTTGTCTGCTTTTATAATTTCTAATTTGCTGCTGTTTAGTAAATTATGTAGCTTATCTATTTCGTTTTTATATTGTTAATAGTTTTTCTCTCTTATAGTTGTATTTCCTCTTTCTCTTTTAATATATTTTTTAATCTTATTGCTGAGATTCACTTTAACAAGATTTGATTCAATTTCAGTTAACTCGTTGCATATGCGATCTAGATTTGGTATTATATTTATTACTTTCCATCGATTAGGGTCATTAAAATCAAAGCCATTACGTATTGTTTCAACGATCTCTTCAGGATTTCGAAATGCGTTTTGTTTAGGATTAGGGAATTTTTCCATTCATTTATTTATCTACAGTTGGTTATTGCAATTTCCCCACTAATTTGTTCTGTTTATTGGTCTTATATTTGCTTATGTTCTTAGTTTTCTCATTTATAGCTTCTAAATGATTTGGTCCCTTCTTGGTTCGTGTATTTTTGTAAGGTACGTTTCATTCTTTTAATTGTAATGTATTTAAAGTGTATTTGCAGATCTCAGTATCTTTAGGTTAATATATTTTCTTTCTCTCGTTGGTATGACTTCTGCAATAGAACATAAATCAGACATAATTAAATCGCTTAATAAAACAGAAAAATGTTTTATTTTAAGTGAAAATAATGGACGCACATCAAAAGTGAATATACAGCTTAAAACACATAAAATCGATGAAAATGTCAGACCAATTGTTGATTTTAAATATTCCATATTGTATAACCTTGAAAATACTATACGCAAACAAGGAATTAGCATGGGGTCCGCCATAGGCCAAAGTTAGCTAAATTGATAATGATAGATATTGATGAATTAATAAACAAAATACACGGAATAAAATTTTATAAAAGATACGTCGACGACATTTTAATCATGTACAACGATATAGAAGTTAAAATTGAAGAAATTAAAAGGATGATAAATAATATAAATAAAACAATACAATTTAAAATAGAAGAGAAAGATGAAATTAAACATGAAATATATTATATTGATATCACAATAACAAGGAAAGAATACGAACTTGAATTGAACCTTTTAAAATACCATGTTCAATTAATACAACAGTGAAATATAGGGGAGATCGGGGCAAGATCGGCATGTTAAGCTTTACTTAAATTTTGTGTAATAAATACTGCTGTAAACTGAAAAAAAAGNCAAATGTTAGAATAATGAATGATTTCTTAAGAGGAACAGTCAAGGTGGGTCTTATAAGCAAGAAAATGGAGGAAAGTACGAGTAGATTAAAATGATTTAGACATGTGAAGAGAATTGAGGACTATGTTGAAGAAGATTGGGAAGTTGGACTTGATAGGGAGAAGGAATCGGGGAAGACATGAGCAGAGATGGAGGAGATTGGGCGCCATGAATATTGAGAAGTGGAAAATACATTGTTATTCTTAAACACTATGTAGTGTAATAAATTCAAACACTCGGCGTTCTATCATCTTTATTTAGTTCAGTTGATACGTGTTTAAAATACACGTTTCGGGCTCACATGCCTGAAACGTGTATTTTAAACACGTTTCAGGCGTGTATTAAGGTCATCCATTACAAATTCATGCAATCTGTGTAGCCTGTTCACATTTTGCATAAGTTGGAGGAGAAAAACGCAAAGTAATGTGTCATGATCTTTCGAAGATATGAGGACAAGAGGATTTTAATGATACCTGTACTTTCTAAATTAATTTCTAAATTCTAAATTCTAATTTCTAATAAGTTGGATTTCTTTTCAGTACAAGATTTTTTGCTTACATCTGTACTCATTTTTTAAGTCTGTGTGTATAACTTCTTTTGGGTGTATTGAAAGTTCCCGGAATTTTTTATCTTCTATTATCTCAAGTTTTTTTTTGTTTATACCCAATTTTGGGTTAGCACAACAATTTGCTTAGATTTGTCTGCTTTTATAGTTTCGAATTGGTTGCTGTTTAGGAAATTATGAAGCTTATCTATTTCGTTTTTATATTGTTAATAGATTGTGTCTCTTATAGTTGTTTTCCCTCTTTCTCTAGTCATATGATGTAAATATGATTACAGGAACTGAAGTCAAAATAAATTGTTTAAAAATTTCATTTTATATGGCTGTTACATTTATTAAATTTTTCCAAATTGGTACTTTACTTACGCATAAGTTACATAGTTTTGTTATAAAGACACCTTTCCTTAAAAACAAATGCGGTAACTTATCGTGCACATAAACTTGTCTACGGCAAATCTTTTAAATTGTGTAATTTAAAATATTTCTTTTAAAAACGCTGTTTAAGAATCAGCTCTAAACTGATTTAATTGATACACCTTGCTTCTTATATCAATCATATAATATACCACACAAAGTCTACAACAATTGCCACTCTTCTACAGTTAACAATCCAGCGCTGTAGTCTTAGCTTTTTCACTAGAAAACGAAATTTTCTGTATCTTTTTTGACAGAATTACTGTCAATCTATGCACCACAATCCCACATCTTAAATTGTTCACGGCATGGATTTTGACGAAATGTAAACAATACACGGCAACACTGTAGTATGACGATCTTCGTCAACACAAAATGGCGAATGCTCATACCTGTGTAGACAGAGGCGCGTTAAACTGAAGGAATACATTGATGGGTGACGTCAGCCTTGCCGATCTGACAATCACTGTGGCCTCCATTGCACCGTTGAGTGACAATTGTAAATATGTTCTCCTCACCGCTTAGAAAAGTTTTGTCCTGTGAAGTATCTGTAGCTGCCGCTTTGCGTAGCAATAAATCGATTGTGTGTATCTGACATCAGAAGAAAATTAACACCGTGTTCGAAAGATACAGAATAAATGGTTTATGAAATATACAGAACTGCATTTATTTGCATAAAATAAAAAATATTTTATTTTGTACCAAAACAAATTGTAAGGCAACATCTGCTGAGGATGAAGACATTTTGATTCACGTATCGAGTTTGAGAATCATAAAACAATGAAAAATTTTTTATGGGAAACAAACAATATTTTATTGTTAAAGGTACAAACTGATAAATTTCAATTAGCCAATCTTCTTCGTTTGAAGTTTCTGTTGATGGCCGATTATTTGTAATTGTATTCGGATGGACGGATGAAATTTTAGTAAAATCATAAGAAATTTTCGTTTTCTCCATTCAATCGACTGGGTTGTTCCCGGACATCTTGAGATTGTCTTGAATATTTTCTTGAGTTGAAATTCCTGTATTAGATTTCATCGAGTGTCGAGTCAAGAGTCCATACAAATATTTCAAATACTTGTCGCCACTGGGTGCCAAGTTCGATTATTTGTCAAATTTCAATGGATCCTGTTTGGCACGGAACGGAGCAACTTCTTCCGTTCTACGCTCCACTGGATCCAGCCGTCCACTTTGAATTGGTAAATAAATGTCAAAATTCTGGATGAAAATAAATAGAAAATTGAATTGAAATGGCAGAGCATCCCAAACGAGTGCTTTCTTCGCAAAGAATGCATTTTCACAATAAAGCTTTTTTTATTATTACGGTATTGCTTTATTCTTGTTCTTTATTGTTGTTACTGTTGCTTTTGCTTCTGGTCTCGCGAAAAGAAGGCGCAACAGGGAATTCGAATCTTTGTATATATGTATTTTAGGTCACGAGATGAAGCCAGACACTACTGGTAGGCCACATCAAAAATATATAGGATTTCGTGTATTTATAGCAAAGGTCTATAGTACTCAAAGCGGAGATCTAAAGTTTCTTGTATCTTTTCTTATTTAAGATGTTATTTGAAAAAACTAAATTTTTAATGTATTATTGAATAAATGTCAATAAGGAAGCTCTTGGCACACGTTCTTTAATTTATTTTAGAACTTCCGTTTCTTCTGTTAACTAACTTTTGAGCCACCCTTTATCTACGTAATTCAATTCAGTTGAAAAAATATTAAACGTATAAAAATTCCAAAACATTTTGAATATTTTATCTATAAATTCTTTGGATAATGTCACAATAATATTTTATCTGTTACAGGTGATTTTCTCGTAACAATACTACAAAGAAATTGCACATTTTATCATAAAGTTTTCGGCATGGAAACGAATATTTTGTATAATAAAATAATAATAATAACATCGAAAGTGGGAAATTACTGCAATAAAAAAGAGCAAAAAAACATTTTATACCATAGCAACAATACTAAACACTACAAAAATTCGAATAAATTGAACAATTCGGGGATGTAATATGGACTTAAAATACCTCTATATCCTAAGCTTTCTAAAATTTGGATATGATAAAGCCCTATATTTGAATTCCTCGCTGTATAAAGGGATTTATAAAATATAAAGTTTACATATTCTACCCTTTTATAATGAATCATTTCGGTTTTATATTCTCTAATATAGCTTCAGTAGTTTTATACAACGATACGTGTTTCTCGTGTTTTACTGAACATTTAACGGTAAATTTCCTTTCTTTTATCAACAAATTTATGTTTATTTTATCGTTTACATTCTTACTTACTTATTTATTTAAAAAAATACTTGAACATATAATTTAAAAAGCGACAGATCTACGTAAAATATTGAAAACTTTAGATACATTTGAATCGCAGTTATAGATAAGAAAATGACTTATTATTAGTATTTACAATTTTCTTTATAAAACCCATCCCTACCTTCAAAATTAAGCTTTTTGCCATTTTATAATAATTAATAGATGACAGTCGGAAAAAATTGCGGCTAAATCGGGATATCTGGCAACTCTGTTACTAAATGTTATGATTATAGGGAGCTGACATTTTGATTCTAGAGACAATTGCTTCCGATAGAGGGCACCATTCAACAGGAGAAACTAGAATAAGATAATCGGAGTAGTGACACACGAGACATCGCCGCCATGTTCTGGCGACTGTCATCACGTAGCCTATGGGTTTACATTAAGAAATGACGATTATTTCAGTTTAATAAAGCATTTTATTCGTTTTTTTCTTTCTTTGACACATTTTTTAAATATTAATAACAAAATTAATTTTAAATTGTTCTTAAAATGGAGTTTAGTTGGAGTCATAATAAAATTAAAGGGTATATTATTCTAAAACTTGATTGAAAATGACTTTTAAGATACCTTTAATGCATTCAGTAGAATTATATTACTAGCATGTAAAAGAATCATTTGTATAATGAATTTTTATATGCCTTTTAAATTGTATTAGCTTTACAAATATTTAAGTAATCACATATTACCAAATAAATGCTGCAAATGCTTCCTTTCAGTAAGGTCCAAAGAACAAGTGTGTTTTTGTATTATTAATGTAATGTACTGGATGTATTGAAAGAAGTCTTCTAAGATTTTCTTCTTATAGCAAATTCTTTATTGGTTCAATCATAATGGGACGACCGAGTAGTGAGGAATGAGAACTTCAAAAAATTCTTTGATTTTTTTTTAAACAGTCTGGATTTAATCCTGGATTCCCCAGAGCGGTAGACTGCAGTTTTTGCCTCTCGGCCATCCACCCATAAATATTTGCAACTAGA
Organism: Centruroides sculpturatus; assembly: GCF_000671375.1. NCBI lineage: Eukaryota > Metazoa > Arthropoda > Arachnida > Scorpiones > Buthidae > Centruroides > Centruroides sculpturatus. Next base: position 2,039,931 of record NW_019384369.1, on the reverse strand, counting down.
AGACAAGGCAAAAGTGTTTTGAAGTCTATGGAGAGTTCTTAGACAGTGTCTACCTTTAAAGATTTAGATCTGAACCACTTCTAACAATATCTTTCCATGGTGCTTTTCATACAATGCAAAGATTAAATTAATTAATAACAAACATTAAACTTAGTAGATATGTTATTTTTAATTATTCTGTATATAATAAATATTGGGGTTTATATAATAATTAAATTACCAATTTTAAAACTATAATAAACACCATCACAATCGAGTAGATAGAATCACTGAATGATGGTTGGTCGTCAGTTAACGCCTCACCAACCGGATGGCCACGTATCATTTTTAAAATTGTACGGGCCTAACAGCTAAATTGGGGCCAAAGAATGTTAGAAAATCAGTATTGTATAATATAACCCATATCTTATATCGGGGTCCACCAGCAATCGAACAGCGGTCGTGGGTTCGCTGGCCACGTGCAGTTTTCGGATTTTCTTCACGTGTCTTACGCCTGTATGTTGTTTCTGTAGGTAACTATCCTCAATTAACCCGAATTTCTTTGAATTGTAGCTAGTTACCTACAGAAAATCCTTCCCAAAGGTCCCTTGGCTGATCGCCCACGTGTTGCATTGTCTCATTTCAACAAAAACATAGAAAATCAATTGTTTGAGAGTTTACTTTAATTTGGATAATTATAAAGCAAAAAATAATAATAATTTAAATGTTAATATACTAAAGATACTTAAAACTTAACATCAACACCAAATCTACGTACAAATGAATAATTTCCCCCTTTATTATACAAAGTAATTTTAATATATTTCGATTTAATTATAATTGCAACTTCTCTGTCTAAAGTTAAAATTATACTTTTTAATTAATAATATTAAATAAATAAGCTAATTAGATAATTAATTTTGTGAATTAAATACTTTAATGAGATTTATACGTGTATAGTTTGTTATTTGATATATAACAAACAACTCGACTAGAATGTTTGGTAATTAAGTAGTAAATATTTTTATTTTATTTAATAAATTATGGAAGAAATTAGCTCGAGGTCTTATAAAATTTATACAGTTCGTAGGGTAAATGGCAGGAAGTTCAGATAAACTATATATTATCTTCGAACGAAAGTTACGTTAATTAAATAAGCACTGTTTTACCAGTCCGTTGGCCTGCCGAGTTTACTAACAATTGGTCGAACGTCCTAGGAATGTATAGAGAACAAACAAACAAACATCCTCAGTTATATATATATAGATATTGTATATATGTATAAATGGCAATGTCTACATACATTCTTGTACAGTATATATGTATACATAATTTTATATTAATATAGATAAAGGGTTCTTAATTAATCTTTCTCGCTTTCTGAATTTCTTTAATCTTTAAAATTCAAGATATGATTTTTTTTTTTAAAATCTTTTCTTATTTACAAATTAAATTTATTTAATAACGTTTTAATTTGTTTCTCTACCAGAAGATGGCATTGCATGAACTTTGAAAACAATACGGAAAAAGAAACTGTATTTTGACAATAGGAATTTTGTATAAATCAATTATTTTCGCCCTCAAAGTAATGGACTGGTGAAGGAACATCGCTTTTCCTACTAGTCCCTTATATTGAGGTTTTCGCGGATCCGGGTTCGTGTACTGGTCAGGAACTTCAGACGTTATTTTTGGTCACTTCCTTCTGGGTATGTTCGACACATTGTGAGCCTTGTGTTCGGCCTCATTAACTAGCTGGCCTTTACTCTGTTTTATTTATGTGTGTATTTAAGGGCTTATATTTAAGGGTGAATGCGCCCCAACCCTTTAAGCACGTGGCCATTATCGTTAGCAGATGGCCAAAGTGTTGTGTTGATATATCCCATTAAACCAAACCATTTTCATGTTAATACTGTAAACTACGTGTTTCGCCTTTGAATTAGTGTATAAAGGAAGGAGAAATGGATTGATGAAGAACACTCTACTTTAATGGATTAGTATAAGGGATAAGTAAAAAACAAAAAGCGAAATAAAAGATCACACGATCAGTTCATTGTTTATTCTGATTGATGAAGTCCCAGGACGAAATCAAAGTAAACAAAGATGACTCTTGAATGCATTACAAGATTATTTAAAACACAAGATATTCTACGCATGAATGTAAATCCAATAATGTTAAAACTGTGATAAGAATTAATGCGAATAACTAAAAAGAAACCGTAAAGGGTAATTCTTCTGTAATTCCAATTGGATTCCCGTCTCAATAAAGGTAATAATGAAGATTGTAATTTAATAATTCATACCCATGTAACCTGTAATTATTATATTAAATACAGCAAGTATCTGTATTTTTTATATATATAATTATGGCTAAAAAGGGTGCATTTTACGTATAAAATTTTTATTTTTTTCGTATGATCTCGATTATTCGGATCCATTGCAGTTTGACAAGCCTCAACAAATCACATAATAATACCTAAGCTTGCTCATAGATGAACATTGAACTGAAGCATCAGATTGTATATAAAATAACTGATTTAACTAATAAATCAGGAGATTTTTTAATTGAGAAATTTTATTATTTTTTTTCAAAAAAAAGGATTCTTTCTATTTCAAAACATAAATTCTTACTGAAGATTCCTGAATATAAAAATTATGGAAGATGAGGCGAAGAATTTAAATATTTATAATTTAATAATTTCTTGTAGAATTTAAAAAATGTCCATTATAATTCAAGTGGTAAAAATTTATAGGTTTAGAAAAATCGTATTGCATCCGATGGCCATCGTCACTTAAAGAAGGACATGCCTCCCATGAGATAGATAACAAGAAAAACCCTGGGAAATGATTCGAATTTTCGATTAGAACAGGCGAATGTTCTGATTTATAAGTGAAAAACATAAAAGTTTTAGTGAAATTTGGTTTTCAACACCATCTTTATTCCTAACCATAAAAAAAAAAGGAAGATTGAAATTCCTTTAACTGTCTTCTAGGAAATTTAATCAATGATAATTTTAAACTATTATTTCGTAAATTGTAAGAAATCGTGATCGAATTTTATTCTTTTGGTGTAAACTTCTTCAACTTACCAAGGTGGTAGCACACCTGTACTAAGTGGATACAACCACTGAACACTGGGTTCGCTACACGTTTGTAACACATAAACAAGGGTCAATTTTCCATAAAAGTTCTCCTGGTATCAATTCTTTTTTTACTGTAATCACTTCCGAATGTTCTGAAATGTCACTGTACCAAATTTGGTCACATTTTCCGTGCTAAGTATTTTTGCAGACCGTATTGAATAGAGGTACTTTAATTACAATTACCCGTTGTTCTGTCATTTCTTTCATATTAATTATATGATTAGTTTCCAGGACAAAACCAGGATGAATTGTAGATAATACTTTAGACAATGACGATCACATTTTCGTTAATCTTTAAGAGAATTCCATTAGTTTCCAAAGTCTTATAATAATCCTTTCATTGGATATCATCCAACCGAATTTTAATTGAAAATTTTGTAATTCAATTAAATCGTTAAACCAAAAATCCATCCAATATGTTTTTCTGGTAGATTATTAAACATCCCCTTTTGAATAACGTTTAAATCTCGTAAGAATTTCTCAATTAAATCATTTCTTTTTTAAATTGGAACGATTAGAGAAATCCAGCTGCGTGTAAGCACGAACGTGAATAAAATCAGATTTCGTGAGATCCACCAATTTTATCTGTAATTAACTTGAATATATTCATAATTTCGTGTAAAATCTGAATAAAAGTAATTAATATTCAATTTATCTTCGTAACTTTTAATAAATTTTCAAGATTTAAACGATTCGAGAAAAAATAATTGCTGTGTTACCCTCTTTGTATACTGCATATACAACTATGGTGTTTCTATCAACCCAGTAGATAAATACTCAGTGGTAGTTTGTCGCGGGTTCGCACCTCTCTACGAGCTAGCCACATGAATTTTTCTGAGGTTCTCTACGTGTTAACACCTGAGATTCCGTAGAAAGTCCTCCAGGGAGGCATTTCCCTTGGCAGACCACCCACGTGTTGTTTTGCATTATCCCATCAAACAATAAGTTTAAGAACCTTTAATTAAGAGTTGTTGGCTCACACCATACAGCATTTTTTATGTTCAAGTATGTTCACGAGGTTTGACTGTACCATATTTCTTCGTTAAGACGTAGAAGGTGCATTCAAAGTAGAGGTGCATTGTGTATTATTAGTGCATAACGTATCACGTGGTTTTCTGACATTAATTGTTTTGGAATGAATGCAATGTGCAAGAAATTCTAACTTAAACTCATAAATTTTATTTTATTACAAAATGGCAGAATTTATCAAGTCAAAACGTCTAGACTTTTACGTATCCTGATCACTCCACACACACATTAGTCATTTAGTCAATAATCTCCTCCTAAACCTCCTTATCTGGTATGGTTAGTAATATCCATTCAATTATGAGAATGAGTAGAGGGATGCGATTTTAGAGCAAAGTACGTGTTCTAGAAATTCAAAGTAAGTATTCTAAGACAATATCACAATATTTATTATCTTCATCAAAAGGAAGATGTTCAAACTACTACCAAAATGTCCTGTTAACAAAGCCTTTTCAATCGTCGTCTTCTTCTAGTTTCCCTTCTAGTGATGGCTTTTATCTTCTTATATTCTATTAAGCTTTCTTGTGTCTCGAATTTAACCATTTAAAATAAGCTTCTTATTTCCTATGTACTGTACAATATCTTTAATTTATTTGTTCTACGTCTTTAGTTCTCTCTTTTTCTTAATACCCATTGCTACGAATTTAATAATATTCTTCTGTTTCTTTTCTTATTTTCTTTTTCCCGACGTAACTTTCTGATACTTTCCTGTTGCAGTAAATCAATTCTAAACATTTTTTCTCTTGTCTTCTCTTTCTAGACATTTTCCTTCTCTTATCTTACTGAAATGCCTTCAAGTATACTATTAGTAAATAATAATATAAGTATATTGCATTGCTTCCAGCCTCCTGTTGTGCTGATTCTCTCCATAATTAGAAATTTGCATTGTCTTGCTATGGGCCATTCATATCCTAGTTTACTTTTAGATTTCTCAATTGAAACATTCAACTTTGCTTTATTCATCTGTACTTGTACATCAGTTCTTTATTGGGTTACCAAAGCCATCGTAGCTCCTGTAAAATCGTAATTTTCTCAAGAGATTAGTTATTTTAAAGTATTACAGCATTGAAATTACGAAAACACGTATAAAAGTATTTATATAGAAAGGTAATATTGGCGTCAGAATTGCTAATTTTGTATTTAGGTAATAGTCGAGTGTTGTGTGACTACTGGAGCATCACTTATAATGAAGAGATGCTAAATTACCGGAGAGATTACGTTTCTCTTTCGAAGCTGTCATTTAATCAACGAGTTTTAATAAAATCAGTTATAAATAACGGAGGTTTCATTAATTTTTAATGTTTGGTATTGTAAGATGATTCTTATTTATGTAAATTAATTAAGTTTTCTACACGTATCGATTGAAATTTGGAGAGATTAGATAAAATAAATACGGACATAATTTCTAAAACTGTATGAATCCTTTAAAATTATCTTAATTTGTGCCTAATTTCATTCCTTAAAATTGTATTATTTATTTCATAACAACACTAATACACGTTTCATATTAATTGTTTTAGATTTCTGGCTTTGCGGATATAAATTCTAACAAAAATTCATAATAAATAGTATTTTCTATCTGAAAATTTAAGTTTACAATGAAGTTTCATATGTATATCAGTACACTTAGAAAGAAGAGGAAACGATGATTTAATTCGCATACTGCTGATTCATAAAGGAAAAAGATAATAAAAGGGGATGTTCATTATGAGATGATTAGCAATCTTGAACGATAAATGTCATCTATATAAAGGAAAAGGACAGTCTTCATGCTGTTCCTCCAAACTTAAGTTCGATCATCCCTGCATTCCAGCATAGTTTAAATCGAATCAACCCTCCACATATAAGTGAATTTAGTTCGAACCCAATTCTCTTACAAAACGGACTAGGAAGTTATATTATAGGGAAGAGATGGAGATGGATTATGATGATGATGGAGTAGAAACCTTTAGGAGAAATTCAAAAAAAGGGGTGGCGAAATAAGATCCAGTGATTCGTGGTAGTATGGTGAATGATTATGGCAGCTTAGTGACATATTTATAAAAAAAAAAGGGAAAGCTAATTTCTTACAGTAGTGTATCTACTAAGCTCTTGACGAAGATATAAAAGCTCTGATATTTTTAGTAAATTTATATACAAACTCTCATATTAACTCAAAAAATATTTATAAGTTTGAATAAACAAACACTTAAGGTTTCATATTTCATTTGATATTAAGGTGTTAATTTCGAATGAAGATTCTTAATTTTTAGTTTTATTAGAAATAATTATAATTGCTGATATAAAATCTATACAGCAATTTAAACATATTTTCTCTCCACTTCAAATTATTAGTGGCTTGCCCCTGTACGTCATACTTTTCATTTAACAATAGAGTCGTGCTAAGTAATCTATTAACTTCTTTCAGGGGAAAAGTTTTGAATTTAAATGAGGTAAATTCCGATTTTTATCGAAAGTTCTTATATAGTTAATCGGGGTCTTCTACCCTCAAGGTTTCTCTATATAGTTTCGTTTTCCATCTATCTAACTGTAATCTGAAGATTAAGGAAAGACAGACAAACAGACCGACGACTGCAGGTATTTAATGGGGTCTACAATGTTTTCAAATTTCAGCCCAATTAAATTTAAGCAATTTTGATTGATCAGTCATTAGAAAAAGTTGATTATACTTGAAATTCTAAAGATATTTTGAAGCACAAAACAAGAAAATCTGGATATTTGGACAGTTGCTGACACTTTATTAGAGCTACTTAAAATTTATTATTATTATTTTTTTTTAAATATTCAACAATAAAATCTGATTTTTTACACAGAATGTTTTATAAATTTAAATTATTAATTGGCTTTATCTTCATATTAACTATTGTTATTGTGGATTAACGTGATCCACGTGGATGAAGTCAGTATGGATGAAGGATAACAATCGAGTGAATTACTCATGAGGAGTTGAAGTCTACAGGGATGTTCTTCAATCCTGAACACCAAGATATAACTATGAGGGATTGAAATACCCTTCTCAGAGGGGGGATATAAATTTCTGTAAAGGAGATTTCAATCCCTCAGAGATATAAAATTCTTCAAATAATTTCAGAAATGATTCATACTTCAATCCCTAACGTGGTTTGTATCTTATGGAAAGCTTCTGACAGACTTTATTTGATGAGTATTTGATGCTTTTATTATATCCAGGTGTATTTATGTTATAAATTTTTCAAGAAATGTATATACATATACAAAATTTCAAGCTCGTGGGTTATTAAATTGCATAGCCACGTCTACTGTAATAGCTTTTTGAAGTATTCTAATTGTTTTAAACTTATAGTTAAGCTATTAATAGCATTTTTAATGTATAAATCGAGTATTGTATAATATAATACATTACTTTACGAAGAAATTTACATAACCCAGCACTTCTATAACTAAATACTACTAAATAATACGAAAAATCGAAGTATTTCTTATATATATAATACACTTTTACGGATTTCTTGTGATGTATGTCCTCATACATCACCTAAGAAAAGAGCATCTCTATTGAAATATCTTATGTATAAATACAATAATTTAAGGTGGGATTTTTTTATATTCACAATAAAATTTCTTAAATGCACTATATATAATTGAAAATATTTTAAAAATCCTTTAAAATATGAGAAATTTTTTAAATGTTTGATAGTAAAAATATTTTATTTTGAGGGTGGAATCGACCGAGGGACAGACGAAGCAGAAAATTCTATAAAAATTTATCTCGCCATTCACTTATTGTTCTCATTAATGTTATTACTTATAGAAGTTATTATTATTTGCTCTGTTATCAATAATCTGTTCCTGTATGAATGCTACAAAAGGATCCATTTCCTTAATTACAGCGCATTATATCAATAACGTTTTCGAATGTTAGAATAAATTCAGTAAAATTATATTTAATTATTAAAACGAATAAAACTTTATCACTCGAATTGTTAACTTTAGATTAAGAAAATTTCAATATACTTTAATTTCTTTTCATACATTTTATTGCTTATTTTAAAGATTATTATACTCGCTAACGTTTGATAAAGATAAATAAGCCATTAGTGTAATTGAAAATTATTAAATAAAGAAATCAAGTAGAATATGTGAGGAAATTCACCCTTTAAAGTTATTTGTGTTACATTTAAAGTGCAGTAAGTGTTTTTAATCTTTTAATCTTTTGTAGTTTTTGTAACTTTTCTATTTCACTACCTTTCACTCTCTCTCTCCACTTCTTTTCTCATCTTTTTCTATTTTCTCTCTCACACTTTTCACTCTCTCTCTCACCCCTCGCTCGCTCTCCACCTCTTCTTCCTTTCTCACCACTTTTCACTTTCTCCCTCACCACTTTTTCCACTTCCTCACATTCCTATCTCCATCTCCTAAGTGCATAAAATGAAGTATGTAAACTTATGTAATAAACCAATTTTGTTGAAACAATAATAAAAGTATTTATAACACAGATTTACGTTATATTAATAAATGTACAGCTATAAATGTAATATCTAACGCCTCTAATTTGGAGAAATTTGCAGTAACATACCCAGTAGCATAACTTGAATCGATATTACAAGGTGCTGGAATTAGAACGTCAAAGCTAAAGGAAGCTGGTGCCTACATCCACAGAAAGACAAGACCCTCTGTAGATATTGAAGCGGAAGTGAAAAGAGGAACAAGAGGAAACGGAGAAAGGAAGTGAAAAGAAGAGCAAGAGNTTGTAATATCGATTCAAGTTATGCTACTGGGTATGTTACTGCAAATTTCTCCAAATTAGAGGCGTTAGATATTACATTTATAGCTGTACATTTATTAATATAACGTAAATCTGTGTTATAAATACTTTTATTATTGTTTCAACAAAATTGGTTTATTACATAAGTTTACATACTTCATTTTATGCACTTAGGACATGGAGATAGGAATGTGAGGAAGTGGAAAAAGTGGTGAGGGAGAAAGTGAAAAGTGGTGAGAAAGGAAGAAGAGGTGGAGAGCGAGCGAGGGGTGAGAGAGAGAGTGAAAAGTGTGAGAGAGAAAATAGAAAAAGATGAGAAAAGAAGTGGAGAGAGAGAGTGAAAGGTAGTGAAATAGAAAAGTTACAAAAACTACAAAAGATTAAAAGATTAAAAACACTTACTGCACTTTAAATGTAACACAAATAACTTTAAAGGGTGAATTTCCTCACATATTCTACTTTATTTCTTTATTTAATAATTTTCAAAGATGCCAGCCATTTTGGATTCCTTTAACTTGAAGTGATTTTATAGTGTAATTACAGTATAAATTTACGATACGCTTATAACGTGTGTATGAATACGTTACACGGATTTATCATCAAAAGTTATTTCCAACGGTAAACTTTAGCGCAGAAAATGTCAATTAACAAATTACTAAATTCAAAAATAACCTCCCCCCGAGGTTTTTATATTTTCGGACTCGGAGGAACGTGAAATATCAAAAAATATATAAGTTGGGGGAGTTTCTGTATGTATGTATGTGTAGAGGAGCATGATTTTATTCACTCAACTTAAACCTTAATAACTTTCTGTGTCTTTCGTGGCACATTACTAAAATTTTGCAGGAAGATTTGGGTATTAGGGGCATTGGTTCTTATAAATTTTGGTGATTAATTTAAAGGTAGCGGGAATGAGGAGATAAATGAAGTCACGTGTCATATCTCGAGTGGAGTCGGAATTAATAAAGATTTTGCTCGTTATTACCATTTATAATTTCGTAGAAATCTCGTCCATACCCTCAAAATTAAGCTTTCAATTATTGATAATTGCACGAATAAATAATGCAATTGTAGCTTTTATATGGAATAAAAATAAAGTAGTATGAGCCTAAAGGGATGCAGGAAGATCAACTAACCAACCAATTGAATAACTAAAATCGTGCTCCTTAATCACGTATGTTTCTACTTGTATCAACTTCCTGCATATTCTTTAAAGTTAATAATAAACATATATAAAGGTTAACACTCTAGTAAGGGGTAGAGACAACACAGCCCTTACATACGGTTTTAAAGAAAAAGGAGAGGAGCCTTCTCGTCGTGCACGAACTGTTACTTCAGTATTAATAATATTAAAATAAATTTACTTTTAAGAAGCATTTTCACTTAAGAAAATTATTAAATCAAATCTGGGAAAGAGAAATTACACCTCCCTCGTCCCTCTGTGTGTTGTACCTTTGACATTTATTATGTTGTGAAGCGATTTGTGGAATAAGAAGACACGCATTCAGCTGTAATTTCTGCTATATTCTATTATAAAATTATGATTTGATAGTTTAATTTATTTATTTACTATTCTTAATAGTTGGAAAACTTAAATAATAACATTTATGATGTCAAATTATGGCTTCACGTCTGAATTTTAAAGCTAAAGTGTCAATTGTCAGATTTTAATAATCTCATAAGGCATCAATTTTAATACAAGATTTAGATAAATAGTTTCTTTTGGCTCTCAAATTAGTAAAATTAACTCTGAGAACATTAAAGGTTACCCTGAAATTAACCCCGAGAGGATCAAGAGTTACCTCTGAAATTAATCTTCAGAACACCTGAAATACCTTGAAATTAACCCTGGAAACACCAGAAATGCCTCTGAAATTTTAATTTCAGAGGCATTTCTGAAATTTTAATTTCAGAGGCATTTCTGGTGTTTCCAGTGTTAATTTCAGAGGATTAAAAGGATTAATCTTGAGGATAGGTAACTCAGGATTAATTTTAATGATGATTCTTATTACTCTTATAATAGAAACAGACACCGTCTTCTTTATCTTTATTAATATATATGTATAATTCGCATAGTTCCTTATAAAATACAAGGTAATCCAAAAGTCAGTTAACCAAAATATACTTTAACATTATTTCTTTCACTGAAATGTATTATTTAACGATATAAGTTTATCATTTACACAATAAGAAACATATAAAATTAAAATATTTACAGATATGTTAATTGTTTTACTAGAAACAACTGTGGTGTCGTAGAGTGTCCTCTTGTTAGTTTCCAAATTCTACAGGTGAAGGGTTGGTCGGATACTCGATTGGCTCAGCAACTACGATCGATACATCGTGAGATTCGTCTTCTTTCTTCTCTTAGTTGAGAACAAACACGTGGTCTGCCCGTGCAAAACATTCCTAAAGATGTAGTACATCGCTAGACATTTTTTGGGAATTATTGTTAATTTCTTGTTCTCGACTACTGAGGTTAACGGTTAACATCGCAGGAATGGCCATTCTAAAATCGTGCTGTTGGAGGAAATCTTTAAGAACGGGCAGTTTTCTTAGTGGATTCTTCAGTTTGGTAAGTTCGATTTTATTGTTTTCTGGCTCCTCCTACAACTTGTGTGATCACTAACACTAAGTTTCAATTGTCAGATTTAAATAATCTCATGAGGCATCAATTTTAATGCAATTTTTAAACAAATAGTTTCTTTTGACTCTCAAATTTATAAAATTAACTCAGAGAACATTATGAAATTAATCCTGAGAACACCAGAAAACCCTCTGAAATTAATTCTGAGAACATCAGAAACCCTTTGAAATTAATCCTGAGAACACCAGAAACCCTCTGAAATTAATTCTGAGAACACCAGAAACCCTTTGAAATTAATCCTGAGAACACCAGAAAACCCTCTGAAATTAATTCTGAGAACACCAGAAAACCCTCTGAAATTAATTCTGAGAACACCAGAAAACCCTCTGAAATTAATTCTGAAAACACCAAGATCTATGTCTAAAATTAAACTACTATTGAGTAAATCAATTAATTATTAATTTTTCTCTTACTTTTATTAATTTTTTAATAGTTTCCCTCTCTCACCCCTTAGATTTATCTACACAATACAAATTCAAAATAAAAATTGATAGTTTTGACCCTCTAAAAGCTCATAAACGTATCTTAAGACCCATTTTATCAGCTCGAATAGGTTACAATAGAATAGCTTGAGTTACAACAACATCAGGTAATCCAAAAGTCAGTTAACCAAGAAATATTTTAACATTATCTCACGGAAATACGTGACAACAGTTGAGCTTTAAAACAATTAATATCTCAGTTAACTGACTTCTGAAACACCATGTATTTTTTACTGATATATTTTCACTAATACATATATATATATTCATATCGGAGGAACGTGAAATATCAAAAAATATATAAGTTGGGGGNTACGTGACAACAGTTGAGCTTTAAAACAATTAATATCTCAGTTAACTGACTTCTGAAACACCATGTATTTTTTACTGATATATTTTCACTAATACATATATATATATTCATATATTATTTCCTATTTTCTATTCTGTAAAAGCTTATCATCATCATCATCATCATCATCATCATCATAACTCTTGTTTAAATCTTAAAACTAAATTCTAAAACTAATTTAGAAGTGTTCTCGCTATCTCTTTATTCTCTCTCATCAAAAAATACAGTTGACCCCCCCTACAACACTGTTGATAATTCCGTTTTATGTGAATTCCATGTTGTACGAGTCACTTAGATTTTTCAAATACGTGAGCCGTTCACAGCCCGGTACACGTATTTGTAAAATCTAAGTAACTCGTACAACATGGAATTCGTATAAAACGGTATAATCAACAGTGTTATAGGGGGAGGGTCGACTGTACAGTAAAACCTGTCTAAAGCGGAACCCGAATAAGACGGAATCTGTCTTGATTGGAAAAAATTGACTTTTATGTAATATTTTTCGAAATTTTTCACTTTTTTTTCGTAAAAATATGACAGATTTTTTGAAATCTTTTAAAACATTCTGTCAATTTTAATCCGAGAGTTTTCGAAATGGTAAAAAGTGCATTCGATTTGTCGGAGAAAACCAATGATCAAAGGAAGAAGTGTCGAAAATAGTCGAGTTAGGAATTTCTTTTTTAAAGTAGAGAATTGAATTATTCGAACATAAACAAAATGTTTCCAGACATTCAATTTATCAAATGTTTTGCACTGGCGACAAGAAAAACTATAAATCAACTTCACCTCTTTGATTTAACGTCCCCCCCTCTAAAAAAACAATGTATATAAAATTACAGTTTATTTAGTATCTTGAATTTTCAATTATTCTTATAGATTTCAGAAAGTTTTCGGGATTTTATAAGGTATTACAGTAGTACAGGATGATACACGTACCTGTACATAATAGTGAAAGGCCATTTACTTGTGTAAATAACTAAATTAAAAGACATCAAAGAACGGGAATAAGATTTGAATTAGGTAAACTCACTTATACACAGGTACATTACGTAAGTATTTTACAGTTTACACTTCATTTACAGGGATGGATGCAGGTTTATGTATATACAGTACAGTAAAACCTGTCCAAAACAGAAGAGAAAGAGGATTTTTCAGGTTACTTTAACTGAAAAGTAAAAGGAAAAGCTTCATAAAGGACAGAGGCGGATGGTCAGAACCTTTATATAAATGGAAGAATGATGTATAATTCGGATTTTCACAGCATACTCGTAATGGATTATAAATTGCGGGGAGAAAAGACAGTTACAGAGAAAGCTGCAAGTGTTTTTTTTTTTCTATTGTGTAAGGAAGCGGAATCGTTTTTGTTCGAAACAAACAGGCATTATCTTCGTTACATTGCCTCTATGAGTAAGTTAAAGTGTACCATTTGTGCATTAGACTGTAATACTAACTTATAACAGGTGTTCCCCTGTTATATGCCGGTTATGATACATAAAGAAAGCAAGATTAATTGGGTTGTTCAGGTTTATTGTAGGCTATTTTTTTAAAGAGTAAGAAGTATTGATGCAGATTATTCATATTGTTTAGAAGCTTATAGAGAAAACAGGCAGACAGACGAACATTCTATTATATAAATAGATTTAGAAAAAAAAAATGATAATTTAGAAGAGGGGAAGTATTTTTAACGAATAAATTTATTTTGTCTGCAAACAGAAAAGAGAAAATCAGATGTTTTAAAACGAATTTTTTCCTTCAGTACTTATTTTAGTATAAGGAAATCAATGTTATTTTACTAAACCTTTTTTAAACTTGATAAATCAAGTTTAAAAAAGGGAGGGAAGAAACACATTCCTTTACTCTTTTCATCAATCGTCTATTCACTTACCAAAAGCTGTTTTCCAGAGATAATTTCCTTATCTTTTTTTCTTGCCGTTTACACAATACGAAATTAAAGATCCTTCTGTATGTCTGTCTGCACAAAGAAAACATATATATATATAATTTTGATAATATTGAATCATTGAGCTTATAACTTTGAGCCTACATTATCAATAAAACTAAACTAATAATTTCTATAATTATATATATATTTCTTCTTCCTCCATTTAAGTCTATAAAACTTTTAAAGTAATATTATTTCTTATTATTTTAATTACGTTATTAAATTCCCATTTACGTGACTTTGGGGCCTTATAAAGATGCAGAGAATTGAGCATTAATCAACAAAGGGCCTTCTAATTGCCTGTAAGCGTACTAATTTTCTATAGACACGGGCTTTTCTGTATTAAATTTTAAGTAAATTTTATCTCTTCTAGAAAAAAAAAAAATACAGCATCAGAAAGCTGATTGTATCTTTATAATGTCTTTATTAAGCAAGATAATTAATTTTTCTTCATAAAAACAGCTTTATGATTGTATCCTGATTACAACTTTACAAGAAGAAAACAATTTTCATTATATTTATTATTAAAAAAAATAATAAAAGAACAATTATATAGTCATAAACTTTCGTACACACGAAGAGGAAATTATATTCAAGCAAAGAGAGTTAATTAGAAATTTTCTTTTCGGCCATTTTTCCTTCATAATGCAAACTTAGTTATAATATTAAAAAAAAAAGAGAGAGAGAGAACAAAATAGAATATGTTAGATTAGTGTTAATTCTAATTTAATTATCGTCGAAATTAACCTCATTAGTAATGAAAAAATTGAAAATAAAAAATGAATCTTTATTAAATTATATGAAATTTTTAAAAAATTCAATAATTTACATTGTAAAAAAATTCCAATTTATTGAATACGATAATATAAAGTGGCGAAGTGTAAAATTTTTGATAAAAATAAGAATTTAATCTCATTATTTCGCTAGTAGAAAACAATAAATTGTGATTTTATACGCTTGATATATTTAAATTTTTCATTGAAATTCATAGAAGAAGAAGAAGAAGAAGAAGAAAAATGTCATTTTATCGTGGGTCTGAGAAGGGTTGAGATGAAATTCGATCACTCACAAATGTGAGTCTTCATCATTCTTCTAAAGCCATAAAAGTATACAATAGAAATGAATGAAAGTCCGGAACCAATTGAAAAAATGAACAAGGGGGATTACCAATTGTTGAAACGAACACTTATAGTTGGTCGTGGGTTCGCGCCTGACCAACGGTCTGGTCACGTGGAGTTTGTCGAGTTTTCTTCACGTTTGTAACACTTAAATAGTGGCCAGTTTCTTATAAATTCATCCCTAGTGGAATTCCCCATGGCAGATCGTTCACTTGTCTCTTTGCCGTGTGTTAACAAGAAACAAAAAATGAGCAAGAACACATTATACCAATTGCATCCATGGCCGGTATTATCTTATCTCGCAGCATAATGAGATAATTACCTCTAGTGACAGAAGCTTCAAAAATGAATGGCCCAATGACACGCATATTCCATAAGCAGCACTACACCACATACTGCCAGCTTCTTGTTCGTTGCTGCGGGTACAGCAAAGAACAAGGAGCTGGCAGTGTGTGGTATAGTGTGGAAAAAAGAACATCAAGATTACATAAAGCTATTATTCTGGCAGACAGTAACCGCACATCTTTAAACTTACATTCTGAGCACCTGGATGTAGCTTAACACAAATAATACAGAAACTAAGCAGTCATGGGTCCAAAAGGCATTTCATGGCAGACATGGTGATCTTGCTCTGTTGACAAAACTGTATCAAACTACTGGCTGACTAAGTGTACTGTCTGTTTGAAGAGACATAAGAATGTGGTGATATTTATTGTGTCTAATGTTCTCTCTTCCACTGGTGTCATACCACATACCACAAAAGTCTAGAAACGTTAAACCTTAATAAAAACACATATATAACACTACAGAACAACATTAAACACGTCACATCGTTAGGAAATATAGGCCTATAGACGCGAAACACACTAATAATACAGAAGCTTAGTGATACACTTGAATTAGGAGGCAGCATATAGTGTTAATTTCAGACATTTCTCTTCGAAGGACTATTTTGAGAAAATATTTTCTCATAAAACATTCATGAGGGGTTGTATGGGATTACCTGACATTATTCTCATTATAATGCACCTAACAATTGCTTCAATAATGCCAATGATTCAACAATGTAAATTAATCCTTTATATTGTCACAAACGCTAATTAACCCAAATAATAATAATAATAATAATAATCTGATTAAGACAAAGATTAATAAACTTGGCTTCATTAGAACAATTATCAATAATATAATCTCTCTTTACTACTGTTTCAATAATGCCAATACATTTAATAATTGCGAATTTGTTACAGTTAATTCGTTATATAGAGGTTTGTATTGTTACAGTTAGGGATTATATGCCAGCTAATTTTTTTAAAATTACATAAAAGTAAATCAAGAAACAATTTACAAATTATGTATACACGAAAGAACTTGGAAGAGGGGGGATGTTCCAGAAGAAGAAAGTTGAAGTTATATTATTGTAAAGATTTAAAACAATGGTGGAGAGTAAATGTTCTCCCCACAACACAACGACAAAGTAATTTGCATTTCAGCTAATTAACTCTTTACTTGTTTTCTTCTTAGAACTAATCATTAGAATAAATGAGCTGTGTAATGTTCTCTCTTGTTTAAAAAAAAAACTCTATTAACTCTTCTTCCCTGTGAGGGCCTTTTTAGTAAGCTCATTATATATTGGGCCAGGTGATGAGGGGAAAGGCCTGACATATTTGGAAAGACAATACCTAAAAAATTCCCGGGATATTTAGATCCATGCCATTGTTATCACACTCGATTTAGTGGAAGTCTTCGAGGAGAACAGATGGTAGCGTTAAATCGAAGTTTCGATGTATTTAATTTTATAGCTTCTATAATATTATTTCTGTAGCAAAACTTTTGTAAATTGTTCATCCGTGTATTTTTACATCCATTTTTTTTTTACTGAAAATTAATTTAAAATAATGGAAATGAAATAAAAAATACAGTATATATATATTACACAAGAGTAATAACTTTTATAATTGTTTAAAAAATAATATCACAACTTAAGAATTCGTTTATAAAAATTAAATGTAAAAAAAGAAAAAAAACCATTTATTTTAAAGTAAAATTACTGTAATAAAATTAATGGAATGTATTTAATTCAATTTGCCATTAAAATATTTTAAGCGTATTTAAGAATCCTCAAAACTTTCATTTATTTTAAACTATTTGCGAGAAAAAAAAGCTTAATGTATATATGTATATAATATAGAGTTTATAATATTAACTATTAACTTTATTTATTTATTTATCTCAGTTCGGAAGGATAAGTAATTCATGTGATAAGTTGATGTAAACGTTTTATAAAGGTATATTTTATTTAGAGAAAATTATATATATATATTTGTCCTTATCGCTCCTTGTAAGTTCTCCTATAAAAACACTATAAATTACTTTACTTTTATAAAATATGCGTTTTTTACAATCCTTTAAAATTTTTATTATAAAATTGTTTATAAAAACCTTCGCTGTAAAGACCCTATAAAATTCCCTAAAATTTCCGTACAATACCATATAAAATTCTTTAAAATTTCCTTACAACACTATATAAAATTTTGTATGCCTTCCCTGTAAGGACCCTATAAAATTCCCTAAAATTTTCCAAAAATACCATATAAGATTTTGTATACCTTACCTGTAAAGACCATATAAAATTCCCTAAAATTTCCTTACAATATCATATAAAATTTTGTATACCTTACCTGTAAAGACCCTATAAAATTCCCTAAAATTTCCATATATTACCATATAAAATTCCCTAAAATTTACTTACAATACCATATAATATTCCCTAAAATTCCTTACAATACCATATAAAATTCCCTAAAATTTCCTTACAATACCATATAAAATTTTGTATACCTTACCTGTAAAGACCCTATAAAATTCCCTAAAATTTTGTACACTTTCCCTATTAAGACCCTATAAAATTCTGTAAAATTTTCATATAAAACTTTATAAAACCCTATAAAACTATCTGTTTCTAAAAATACAGGATACCGTAACTATCCTATAAAACTCCCGGTTAACAGACAGAAAATAAGAACAAAACGGCATATAATTAACGGTTATAACATTACAGAATAAAGATTTAATAATATTTTATTATGATTTAAAAATCTTAAAGTGAAATCGGATCTTCACAAATAAGGACAATGATCCTTACCATTTATATTTACATTATCAGATACATGCATAGCTTTGTGTAAAGGCTTCGTGGATATGCATACGACCTTCCAGACGGTAACAGGGACCTGAAAAAATTACGTATTTGGGGCCTTATATCAAATTAAATTATTGCGTTAAAGGAAATAAACGAAAAAAAGCACAATACTTCTATGAGGCCTAGGGAAATTTGATCCTTTTGTCTCTTTTTCTGATTGTACAACATTTACATTTTCTCATCCCCACGCGTTTTTAGGATCTTAGAAAGGCCCTAGATTACATTAATGCTNAGGACAATGATCCTTACCATTTACATTTAGAAAGATAATTACATGCATAGCTTTGTGTAAAGGCATCGTGGATATGCATACGACCTTCCAGACGGTAACAGGGACCTGAAAAATTATATATTTGGGGCCTTATATCAAATTAAATTATTGTGTTAAAGGAAGTAAACAAAAAAAGTACAATACTTCTATGAGGCCTAGGAAAATTTGGTCCTTTTGTCTCTTTTTCTGATTGTAAAACCTTCACATTTTCTCATTCCCATACGTTTTTAGGATCTTAGAAAGGCCCTAGATTACATTAATGCTCGAATTCCTGCTTCTTGAAGGGCCTCAATTATATTTTTCATTCGAACAGGGGTGAGGAATAAACACGTGAATGAAATTTTGCCAATGGAAGAAAGAAGATTTATTATAAATTTTTCTATCCATATATTTCTAAAATTTCCTACATAAAAAGTCCCTTAATAGGACTCGTCACTTCATATTTTTTAAGGAAAATCCTAGTGTAAACCGACATTTGTAAGATAATGTAAATCAAATTGCAGATTTCCACAATCAACTGTCATCTTTCGGAGGCATAAATCATTTCTTAGGATAAAAATAATATAAACTCTAGATCCTTCTGAAAATTTTCTATTTCTTTTAACCTTATCTATATAAAATATAAGTTAAATTGCAGCATTTAAGTATAAATAACATGATATATTTTCTATTATAGCAATTCTAATATTGAATAATACATTTATTTCTTGAATAAAGCTTCCTAAATCTATACTTTGCATTACACTTCTACTGCTTTGTACAGAAAGTATTGACTTAAATTTACGTATTTTTTTGGTCTGTATTGCGTATTAAAAGTCAATTTTTCATGTATAAATAAATTATATAAATCAAAAATGATCCTGTATTATTTTATCTTCTATAAATTGAAAATATATAAGAAAAATAGCAAGAAATCCCTTTGTTAATGCCCAAAATTTACTTATAAAAGTATTAAAAAAAGTGTGTGAATGAATGATAATGGAACGAGTCAAACCTCATTCTAACGTTATAACTTACTTTAAATTTATTTATTAATTTAAAATATATGCTCTCCACCTTAAATTAGTAGTGGCTTGCCCCTGTACATCATACTTTTCCTGATAACAACGGAGTCGTGCCAGTCATCTATGTAAGAGTGATGCCACTCGAGATGACTTTCTGTGTAAAACTGGCCCCTATTTATATAATAGACAAGTAACAAAGCTTCAAAAATTCACGTCAATCAGGACCGAACCCATGACTGTTCAAAAGATAAAGTTGAGAAGTTTCAGTGAGAAAATCCAACGAAATTTCGTTCGTTTTATTAAACATTTTACTTTATTTTACCCCAAAAAATTATGAATATTTTAAGTAAGAAATGTTTTATCGTATAGAATTATTCTCTATTTATTTTATTGCTGTATAGTTAATTTATTCTGAATATAATAGAAACTGACAAAGGGAGAAGAACACCGTAAAGACAGATAAGAACAAAGAAGTATTTGTTGAAAGGGTACTTTTGATCAATATCATTTCTTCACTTTTCTAAGGTTTATTAGAATTGTTGGTCTATATTTTACACGCTTTTTATTACCCTCTTTCGCTATTTTCTGTATTTTTAGTATCATTTTTATAGTCGACTATATCTGATACGACCACTTCTGTAATAAAATATGTAACTTAACTAGCTCTATTTCGAAAATGGCCTGAATTTTACATGTATATAAATACATAATTTAAGAATTATAAGAGTTTGGGAATTTTGTATTCGAGTATAGTGCTGTAATTTTATTCTTTTTATCCATTAAGAATTGATACCCTTAATTTATGTGCGTAATACTGTATTATGTCTCTATACTGCAGATTTCTCTGTGCGTGTATATACAGGAACAGCAACATAAAAACTGTGTTTACCCACGGTGGCCAAACTGACTATTATAGACCCTGATTCAGGTTCTCCTTTATCGAACCCCTACCTGTAAATCTGAACCTCTAATTTCAGGTAGATGTCCCACTTTGGTGTAATTCCTTTCTCTACGTCTTCTTCTCTCTTTCCTTCTCTCTCTCTCTCTTTCCCTCTCCCTCCCTCTTTCACTCCCCCTCTCTCTTTCTCTCTCTCCCTCTTTTTCTCTCCCTCCCTCTTTTTCTCTCCCTCCCTCTTTCTCTCTCCCTCCTCTTTCCCTCTCTCTCTTTCTCCCTCCCGCCCTCTTTTTTTCTCCCTCCCTCTTTCTCTCGCTTTTCTTTCCCTCTCCCTTCCTTCTTTCCCTCTCCCTCTTTCTCTCTCTCTCTCTTTTTTTTCTCTCTCTCTCTCTTTTTCTCTCTCTCCCTCTTTCCCTCCCTCTTCCTCTTTCCCTCTCTTTTTCTTCCTCTCTAACTCCCTTTATTCCTATTTCCCACTACCTCCTCCTCCCTCTTGCCCTCTATACTTTAATTAATAGCTCATTGAAGATGTAGTTATAAAGTAAATAATACAAAAAATTAAATATTTGAGGTCAAAAGCCAAAAAAAAATTGCCACAGCAAATTTTCTGAAAGTCTTCATTCTGGAACATTGATTTAACACTTTTAATTATACTTTCTGTGGATTTGGCCAAGCCAACAAAAGAAATAGAGTGTTGAGGGATGGGGCCTGAACAGCTCACTTGTTGTTTGTTCCTGTTTAGGATTATAATCTGTGTCCCTTACAGGATGACACTTTGATTACTTTAGCAGTATGGCTGTCTGCAGTGGACTGGCCCACTGGTCGCGTGTTTGCACCTAATCAACGGACTGATCACGTAGATTTTTATCGGATTTTCTTAATTAACATTTAAATAAGGGGCCAATTTACCATATGAAATCTTTCAGGAAGGCAACATTCAAATGTTGTGTTGTCTTACACATTCATTACACGGGCATTTTGTTATTTATTTAACTAACGAAATCATCTGAGTATAGATTTTCTTTCAGCTTCCTTCGTCAATTCATCGAAAATATAATTTACATAATACAGTAAACATAGTATCAAAGTGTTTACGAGTTTCTTTGAAGATTAAAGGAGGAAGATATTAAAAATAAATTTTAAATTTAATAAAATCGTTAATAACTTTATTCAAAATAAATAAATTAACACTGTTTATTTTACTATAAACATTTGAATTACATATTATACGCCACCAGAAAGCTGAGAAGGTAAAAACATCATTGTGTTTCTCTACGTAAGCTCCGGGTTCGAATCCTGATCAGGTACCTTAACAATATTTCTTAAATGATCTGTTCATGGGTAATTAGTTTTTATTGTATTTCTTATTTTCTGCATTAACTATGAAATCTTTGGTCCCAATTGGGTTTAGAAGTGTATAGGAAACAGACAGACAGAACTACTTTACTCCATAAATACAAGTTATGGCTTTAAGCTACGAATATAATAAATGTATATCAGATACAACTTATACTGTCATATCCAAAGTTATTCAAAATAATAAATATTTTTTTGGAAATAGTAAAAGGTATAATATTAAATAAGAAAGTTCAGTGTCCTTCAGGGCAAGTTCCAAAAAAAAAAAAAATATTCATTGATCGAGTTAGAAAGTTAAAGTTTATATTTAGTAGTTTCAATTCTCAAGGCACAGTTTAGATTAGACGAAAATTACTTTATAATTTCTTGTTCGATTAATTTACCTCGATATAACGTCGCCAATAAACGGGTTTTTACACTATAAACAAGAGAACTCGTAACTTGTGAATTACTTAATGTAAATAAAGACAATTACGTGACTTTGAAACTCCCAGAATTAAACTTGTCCTTATAACACCTTAATATATAGTTTAGCATCACACTCGATTTAGTGTGAATTTCAGAATTGAGCAAATAGTGGTGTTAAATCGAAAAAAAATGTGCGGACATTTATCTGTTCGTCTGTGAGGCCTCCTAATTGCGAGGCTCTGCTAAATAGTTGGGTTGACCCTCTCTATACGGGGCATACTTATTTAAATTAGATTGATAGGGTATGGTTTAGGTTCGTTAGAAGTTTATTTACTATAGCATTAAATGCAGAATGGCTGATCCTCAATAACAAGGGTGAAACAAGGGAGACGTTCCAAAGCACAAGAGAACTCGAATTCAAGTATCCTTGAATGGCCGAGCGATTATGGTATCATCCTGCCGACTGGGAGGCCTGGAAACGAAGCCGAACTAAATCGAAAAAATTCCCAGAAATTTTTCGGAGGTGGTCCATCGCGTAGAAATTGAACCAGTCACACTACCCCGTTGTGGGCTTGCCTAATCCCACGACAAGGACTTGAAAAAATTCCCTGTTAGTGCTTATAAGGCGGAAGGACTTATTCCCCGAGTGGGAGTGGATAAAAACCAATTATGGTCGCAGGTTCGAACCTCAACAACACTGTCCGGGTGAAGTTTTTCAGGTTTTTATCACGTGTGCATGCATTTTCTCTTTGAAAGTCATTCATGAGCCTGTAAAGTTTTTAATATATTCAACTTAATTCATCTTTATTACGGCAGGCGGGTTATATGCGAGTACAAGACGATTTAAAAGAGATGCGGGTTATACGCCGATTTTAAATCATAAAACCCATATACATATAGGATTATATATGTGTTTAACTTTTGTTGTAGCAGTTTACTACGGATTATACGCCAGAATCCTTAATTTAAATGAAACAATCACTTCAGGAATTATAATTAAAAAGTAATAAATAAAGCTTCTTTATGTAATATTTACTTTTATTTGATATAAAAGTTGTAATTTATATCTAGAAATTGTAAAATACGTAAACATAAATTGAACTGGTATAGGTGATCAGGGTTTAATTTCATTTCCTGAAGACTAAGACGAGATGTGATTAAGTGAATTTTATAATACTTGAAAGTGAGAAAATACAAATTTATTTCCATAAAAGTTAACTTTACAAGCAGCTGTTTTGATTATTTTTCCTCCCTTCTTATTCAATCTTGCAATGTTAGACGGGAGATTCATTAATGTAAATCTTACTTCTTATCTTCAACAAAGGATTTACATAAATTCCATTTTCTTATATTTTCAGCCAACAGCTTAAGAAAATGAAATTATTTCTTCGCTTTTTTTTTTCATTTTAAAAATTTCAATTGCTGCTTATAAATTCTTACACGAGTTTATGAACGACTGAATGGCAAATTGTACAAGATAAAATAATATTAGCTGCTTGATCAAAACCACTAGACTCGGGAACACTGACCACAATTTTATTGCCCACGGGGCCAAAAGAGTGACTAAGAGGAGCGCTTAGGGCATTAAGAAGGGTGAAGAGTGACTAATAAAGGTACTGAGGGCATTAGGAAGGCTTTTTGTTTATGCCCATTACGAGTTCGGCAAAGTCCAGAATTGGGCATTCCTGGCATTTATTCCATTCCGGATCCCCCGCAGACGTGTCTTATCGCTTAAACTGTCTCGGCCCTCTGAATTTCGGGCCAAAAAACTAACCAAATTTTTACTTGGGAATGCCCCTAGTTGGATAATGACTCACATGGTGCCATTTTCAACCACGCCAATAAATTCCTTGTGAACAATTATTATAAACCTTTGGTGGCCTTTGATATTCTCCTTTCCTTTCTACTACGAACAAACAAACAGACAGGCATTCAAATACTGTATATCTACATAGATTAATGAGTGTAATGGTTCTTTAAATTAAGTTGGATTTGTAGGATCTTCATTTAAATTCACTCCAGCTTTACAGCTTTAATAATGCTGTCGTTGTCGATTCATCAGAACTTTTTAAATCTCTTCCTCTGTCCACACCGCTTGAACTTTTACAAATCCTTCACCACCCCATTAAAAATTTACAGCATAAAAATTCTATAACTTTATATTTTATTAACATCTCGTCACTTCATTCTGCACTAAAGGGGTTTAGTACGAGATTAAATATCCCTGAAGTTGGTGCTTAATGTGGTACACAATCTCAGGGGTGAGTACTTTATTAAGTACCTGAAGGTACACTGGAGATGCACTATTTAACTGGTTACAGGTTATACAGTGTACCTACCACCTAGGGGTGCACTAAACACGTAATTAGAAAGTTAATTAATTAATTAATTGCAACATTAACATCTCTAAGGTAGGTGCACCTACCTTAACGTTGTACACCATCTGAGGGGTAAGACCTGAGGTTATACTGTCCCACACTGAAATGCACAGTTTAACTGGCTAGAGCACCTATCACTTTGGGGGTGGGTTCACTAAACAGGTAATTAGAAAGTTAATTAATTAAAATATTAATTTTGTAAATAAAAAAAAATCAGAAAAATATTTTTATAATATCGAGACAAGGGATTTTCGATTATAAATAGACTTTTTAAAAAAGTATCTAAAATATTCGAAGAAGCTAAAAATTAATAATAATAATAATAAAAACTTATAACCATTTACATGATTAATGAAGGAGAGTGACTTATAAATGATGTATTATTAAAGAAATTCCAAATAAATTAAAATTCTTAACCCTCCCGCATATTGAAATGATTAATTAATTTTTATTTCCCTTGTTTAATATATATCCTCCTTTAAACATAAGTAAATAATATGCAGGGTGGCCCAAAAGTCAGTTAACCGAGATAGCTCTGGGGGTTTTTTTTCCTTCCTTTTGATGGGATAAGGCAAAGCAACAATAGTTTTGAACTGGTTTCTATAGTATTAGACACGTAATAGAAACCTGAAAACGTCACGCTGATTCACGAGGTGCGAACCTGCGACTAAACTATTAGTGTTATCCACTCGGTCACAGGTGAGTGAGGTTTGTTTTGAGATTATTTTATAAACGCTCTTCAAACGTGTCTCAGTAAGCTGACTTTTGGGCCACTATATATATATATATATATATATATATATATATACGTGTTTGACGGAAACCTTAATGTCAACGAGCAATTATTTATTCTGACATTGTCACAATGCCGGCTTAAATTTTTAATTAATTAAATTTAAAATATATGCTCTCCATTCCAAATTATGTGTCTTGCTCCTGTACATCATACTTTTCCTGTTAGCAATTGAGTCGTGCCGGTCATCTATCTAACGCCTTTCTAGGGGGAAATTTTGAACTAAAAGCACATGGGTAAGTGGATAGCACATCAATTCCTAACAGTTTCCTCTTCATCACTTGCTGCTTTATCATATAGGAAGATGTCCTTTTGTTTCTTTTTAACGTAAGAACCGCTTAGCACTGGTTCGTGAGTAATTCCGTTTAGGCTTTCCCAACCAGTGTTAAATACAGTATTACGAAGCCATTGATGAGGCATGGGTTTGCGCCGCGCCTCCCAACGAAATGGGCACGTGCAGTTTTCCTCTTCCTCGGTTCCTCATACTTCTTTAGTGTTTAAACGCTCTATTTTCTGATTCCATACGTTTTCTTTTCAGGAGTTTTGCTGGGTGACAAAGTAAACACCTGCAATTCCTCCACTGCCTTAGGCATTTCTCTGCTTGTTACTACGACACATTTCGACTAACAAGCGGAGACTGTGTTCTACTAACAATTGTCCAAAGAAAAGTCAAGCAGCATCAACAAAACGAAACACCACTGCATAACAGTTATTTCTTGCTTATTTTGTAATAGAGTTCCGATTTTCTTAAACAAATCCAAGGGTGTCTACAGAAATAACAAGAAGACAGGGAAATAATTGTCGCTCCTTTAATGCTTTTTTTTTTCATTCTACCGCACTTCTTGAGTATTGAAACTGAACTTTAATATTTAGCACGAGTTGCGTAACTTTCTCTGCAAAAAAGTTAGAATTGCGTGTGGTGCCATCTGTTATGAGATTTATAAACTTATTTAGCTCACACTCGATTTAGTACCAACTTTAGATGTGGCTCTAAATGAAGTAGTTTGATAGAACTTAAGAAGTTACTGTGTATTAAGAAAGTGTTCAGCAAACAATTTCTTCGTTATAAAAAGGTTTAACGATGAAAAGGGAGGAAATTGTGTTTCGAGAATTAACTATAAAAGTACTGTATAGAAGATCAATTATCCGAGAAGTAATGAATGATTGGTAAAAGGAAACACTTCCTGTGTTAACAAAGGAATAAATGTTCTTTTACAAAGTTCTCACCAATGACTGAAGTGTTTGTGTTTAATTAACCTTTATTAAGAGAAGTCGAGGTGAGGGACGGATTTAGGGAGTGCAGCTGTCCCTTGCTCATCCCCTGTCTGGGGTTTCCCACAGAAGAGGAGCACAAAGATCGCTTTAAAGGAGGAAGATTTGAAGCGTTGTTCGAAGGTTATTCGATGTCTAAATCAATTTTCTAATTTTTTTAATTGTTAGAGTCCATTATTAAGTTCGGGCACTCAAAAACTCATTCGTTTCAATGAAGAAAGGGCCTTCAATTAGTTTACATTTCGACTCCCGTCTCTCGTTTCCGATTTTCTTCTATTGTAGTCTAATTGAAGTTGATTGGTCAGGTTTTCCTATCTCCGTATCCAGTCAGCAAATCACTGAAGGTCTGTTACACTTCTTTTATGCTTCTAAAACAAAGAGAAAGGCTCTAGAGTTTGTCATAAACATGCAAAGCTGTTTTTAAAAGCATTAGAGTTTAAGAGAAGTGAGAGCAGGAAGGCCTTACAACTCCGAAGGCTCTACCTTCCCAATAAACCATAAAATATATGTAATTTTTTATCAATAGAAAGAAACTTTATATTATTTAACTAGATTTCAGGGCCTCTTAATATACGGGGCATACCAAATGATTCTGCTATCCCTTCTGTGTATTGTTTTGTAACGACTTAACATGGGTGTAGACACATTCAGCAACAGAACCAGAGCCTCTCTTGTTTCTGGGACCTTGCTAAATGGTTCTTTTGTATATTATCTATGGACCATTAGGTTTAAATAAGTAAGTTGCACGCAGGGCATTAGATATGCAGATTTTAATTTATTTTTATTAAACAGAACCCAATCGAGGTTTGGGATTCTTAATATTATAGGGCTCCAGTCATAATCTATAGAATAAAATTATAATTATTAAGTTCCAACGTAAATAACCTAAATGGGAGTACAGGAGAATTTAGATTTGAAACACACGGGCGATCTACCATGGTGGGATGCCTCCCGGATACAGAGCTGGCTCGTATTCAGTTAGTGTTTGACACGAGAAGAAAATCATGTGACCATCCCGTTCTTTAGGCACGAACCCACGACAAGCTATAATACTTTTATCCACTCGGGAAATGGATTTTACTTCTGATGATTGACACGAGAAGAAAACACCAGAAAATCCCACATGGCTAGTCTGTTCTCCGGGTACGAACCCACGACCGGCGGCCACTGTTGAACAGGCAGAGGAGACTTTAATCCAAGGGCCTCTGATCATTCCCTAAGGCCCTTTTATTAGAATAAAAAAGAAAAGAAAAGAAAACAGAAACTGATTTTTATCATAACTACTTTTGACGCTCTGTCATTTTGTTTTTTTTTTAAATTTATTTACCGAGTCTAATTTAATTTGCATATTTCAAAAAGAGATTTGAATAATGTGATTTTATTTATTATATTTCTTTTTAATTCTCGATATTTATCGTCACATTTCATCAAAGAAAAATTCCATTTTGAAGAAGATTTTTTTTTTTTTTAAAAAAAGTAAATCGGATTTAAAATTTGCTTCAATAATATTTTATTATGATTTAAAAATCTTAAAGTGAAATCGGGTCTTCACAAATAAGGACAATGATCCTTACCATTTACATTTAGAAAGATAATTACATGCATAGCTTTGTGTAAAGGCANAGTAAAAGATGTTTGCGCTCGGTGGATGTTTAACTCCCCGATAATGATGTTTACCGCGGTATAACGCCACTCCTTTGGAGGGGAAAACGGGCGGAGATTACATTGAAAACTTTTGTTTGGCACTAAATCGAGGTACCTCGAACAATAGGAATCGTTTACGTTAACGATTTTCACGCTCGGCAGTTGTTTAACGTACTGATTAGGACTATTACCTCGATATAACGCTACAGTATCTTCGTGTAACGAACGGAGATTACAATGGAAACTTCAGAGTGTTTGCTACTGAATCAGAGTATGGCGTTAAACCGAAGTACTTCGGAACAGTAACGATGTTTACAATCGATGGTTGTTTAATATAACGGTAATGATGTTTAACTCGATATAACGCCACCGTAGAGTAACGATAATGGATGAAGATTGCATTGATAAACTTTCGAATTGATTAGCACTAAATCGAGAGTTTGGCGTCAAACCGAAGTGATCCAAACAATAATAATAGTATATAACGATCGATTGTTATTATTATTCGAGGTACTTCGGTTTAACGCCATACTCTCGGTTTAGTGGCAAACAAATGGAATTTTTTTAAACGTAATCACAGGTAGCGTTATATCGAGGTCTGATTTATTCTATTCACTTAATACAATTCATTTCTATATTGAGATTATAAATTTAAAGAATTTTTAAAGGCAAAATGTCAATTTATATACCGTATACTGCATTTTTGTATAATTTTCTGAAGAATCGGTCTGTTTGTCTGCTCTCCGCGCCGTAAAGAAACACGATTTATGACGTCCGTTCTTAAATATAGGAAGTTATTTAGTTAAATTTGATCGAAAAACACACGTAATGGAAGAAAATAGGGCCTATATTTTAGATTTAACTAACTTTATCCCCTTATAATTTATTCCCTACGTTGAAAAAATGTCAAAGGGGATTAGTTAGAGTATATATTATTAAGTTATTCATTCAATAATTTACCTTTTCTTTTTTGTAACTAATCAGGCAATATAATTCTTGGTAAATCTCACAATTCATGCCTTTAATAAGGGGATAAATTATCAAAATATCTCGATTTAACGTTTCAGAATGTCTTCTTCGTTTATTGTTTTTTAATAATAATTCTACAGGAATGTTTTATTAAGTGATTTTAATTATTTATGAGACGATATTTCCGTTAAGATTTTTATTTATTTCATCCGAAATTACTTATTCTTTCGTGAGTTAGTGATATAATAATGTAATTTATATACAATAAAAGCTAAGAAAATTATATAAAAATTGTAATTTTATAAATTATAATTAACTTTATTCCATTTAAGTAATGTAAATAATTATATTAAATTGTAAATTCTTAACAATTACTTCAGTAATTAAATATTATATTTACATAAAAGACGTGATTAAAATGGAAAAGAAGGAAATTATTTTAATATAGTTTATTCAAATTATTAAATAAATAATTTTTTGTTCTCGGTAATTATTGTGGAAAGGAAGTAAGAAAAAATCTTTTGGAGGATATTAGAAATATTCTGTATATAAATATGAATAACGGTAAAAATAAAAGTTCAAAATTAAATGAAATTATACTAGAATATAATCGATTTTCATCATCATTTTTTCAGCTTTCAATGTTTTCGTGGGATGCTGTCAGGACAATATTCCTTGTTCATTCCTCCTCTCACTCCTCTTTATTATCACTGAGGATAACATTTCATCTTATTCAATCCTCCTCCTCATTCATCCTTGCCATCATTGAAGACAACTTACCATCTTATTCAATCCTCCTCCTCATTCATCCTTGCCATCATTGAAGACAACTTACCATCTTATTCAATCCTCCTCCTCATTCATCCTTGCCATCATTGAAGACAACTTACCATCTTATTCAATCCTCCTCCTCATTCATCCTTGCCATCATTGAAGACAACTTACCATCTTATTCAATCCTCCTCCTCATTCATCCTTGCCATCATTGAAGACAACTTACCATCTTGTTCAATCCTCCTCCTCATTCATCCTTGCCATCATTGAAGACAACTTACCATCTTGTACAATCCTCCTCCTCATTCATCCTTGCCATCATTGAAGACAACTTACCATCTTGTTCAATCCTC
Organism: Centruroides sculpturatus; assembly: GCF_000671375.1. Classification (NCBI taxonomy): domain Eukaryota; kingdom Metazoa; phylum Arthropoda; class Arachnida; order Scorpiones; family Buthidae; genus Centruroides; species Centruroides sculpturatus. The sequence continues at coordinate 2,009,182 of NW_019384369.1, read as the reverse complement.
CTCCTCATTCATCCTTGCCATCATTGAAGACAACATACCATCTTGTTTAATCCTCCTCCTCATTCATCCTTGCCATCATTGAAGACAACATACCATCTTGAACAATCCTCCTCCTCATTCATCCTTGCCATCATTGAAGACAACTTAACATCTTGTTCAATCCTCCTCCTCATTCATCCTTGCCATCATTGAAGACAACATACCATCTTGTTCAATCATCCTCCTCACTGATTACCGCTATCGTCATATCATTACATCCTTCTCCCCATTCATCGTACTCATCACTGAGGACAACATTACAATTTATTTAATTCTCTTCCTCATTCATCATTTCCGAGGAATCTAAGGTAATTCCGTAATAAATAAAAATTAGACGAATGCCTTTTGTTGTATCCCCTTTTGTCCTTGGATCCTCTTACCTGAATGGAAGACAAATCGCTAAGTACTGTATATCAATTTGAGTACTGCTTTATCTTAATACACACTGAAATTTCTATATTATTCTGTTGATTATAAATTATTTAAAGAAATTAAAACTTTATAAATTGTACATTTGTTTATTGTGTTCTACCGTTCTAGGAGAACAACACAAGAAACACTGAATATTCCTTGCTTTGTCTTCTTGATTTTTTATACTCATAAAAATTTATAGCTAGAGAAGGAAACATTAAAAAGTATTTCTTTTGTTGTTTTCCTCTGTATCCCTCCATTTTGATTGATACATTCGATGCTAGAACACAGCAATAAACTATACAAGTACTGTACTGTACATAAGGGATACTAGTGTAGAACGATTCAGAAATATAGGAATACGAGAAAAATCAATGCATGGAATGTGCGAGATTGGAGAAAAGGAATCATACAGAAAAATGAGGATAGTGTATGAGGAAAAACAACACAATGATAGAAGGATACGAGCCAAAAAAGAAAAGAAAATCAGAAATGTAATAGATACGAGGAAAGAATAATTTAAGAGAAAAACAATACAAGGAATCCTTTATATTCCTTTTACATCCCTCCATTCTCCAACAAATTTTCCCAATTGTTTTAATAACACATAACTTCAAGTTAATTTGAATGTATTCTTTTTAAGTTTATTAAATTTAAACGTGAATTTTACAAAATTAGAATTGGTTTTTTAAAAATTAAATTTGATTATGTTTATCTTTCAAAAATACTTTTAACTTTTTTCACGTCTAGTAATATCCCAGTTCATCCCTGTTTAGTATTTATTTATCTTAAAATATTCATATTTAATTTGTCTCACGTCGCGCACGTGAGATAAATATTATTATAACACTCCGTTTACATAAATATACGTAATAAAATAATTTTCTTTCCACTTTTAAGTAATCGAATTTTTAAAATTGTTATAAACATTCTGTTTATGTAAGAATTTAGAGTGTAAAAATAATAAAAAGCATTCATTTATATTAAACATTTTATTCAATCGTCGTATATCTGTATGTAGTTTACTAGGATATACAATGGAAGAGGAAAGAGATGCTGCGGATGATGATGCTGTATTAATCTCGTTTGATGTACAATGGAAAAGGAAAGAGATGGTACGGATGATGATGCTGTATTAATCTCGTTTGATGTACAATGGAAAAGGAAAGAGATGCCACGGATGATGATGCTGTATTAATTTCGTTTGATATACAATGGAAGAGGAAAGAGATGGTACGGATGATGATGCTGTATTAATCTTGTTTGATACAAAGGAAGAAGAGAGATGATGATGCTGCATTAATTACGTAAATTTGTAAATTAAAATATGATTAGAAATTTCAATCCAGCATTGTGACGATACCGCAATGAAATAAATTCGATTTTTTAATGTTATAAAGCATAAAAATGTCTTGTAAAGATTTAATTTAGTGCATGAGAAAGGAAGATTTTAATAGTTAAACGTTATAAATAGAGTATTAATAATGTATTCTTTACTTTAAAAAATGTTTTCTTGAACCATTTCGTATAATTTTATATGAAATCGTCCACAAAACTACTGTAATAATGTATTTTATATATTTTTGTATTCTTCAAATGACAAAAATTGAATGGTAGATGCATACTAAAATGAATATTACAGTAAATAAAAATGAAATTCTAGTTTATTCGTTTACATTTATTGAATTTTAATGTCGTTAAAGTGGTCTTCTGTTCAATAAAGAGCAGACCCACTACTCTTACTTTTTAAAACAATGTTTTTAACGTCTTCTATTAAGTTTCATTGCATTCATTTTAGTTAATTAACATATATATTAATTAGGTATGTATTTGTTTACTTTAGGAGATTATACTTAAATATGTTTTACTATGTTATACAGACATGGTTCGTTCGTAACTAAATTAAATACTTTGATATAAATCTTTCATTCTTTAATGGGTACAGTAATAAATATCGTATGAGATAATCCTCGCACTATATAAAAGCCTTCACAAGTCCACGAATTTAATAACTCGTGGTTACAGACAAAGATTTATTTATTATTTGTTAAATTTCTAAGATATTTATCCAACGTATAACTTGTTAATTAGAGAATTTAAACTGCCAATGTAAATATAGTAATAAATTTATTGGGTCCATCACTGATCGAATAAATAAAAACCACTGAACACCAGTCACGGGTTCGTACCCGATTAAGTGGCTATTTACGTAAAGTTTTCTTGATGTGTTTAACACCTTAATAGGCACTATTTTCTTATAGAAATCCAACGTAACAGGTTGGCAATCTGAAAGGGGACCATAGGAGATCGCCCACGTGTTACATAATTCATTAAGTTTTAAATTAATTATAAAACTATTTAAATATTCTAGTAAATAAAATGTTACCCTAAAAAATTACCAATATTTTATATAAAAAAAGTATAATTTTCTTACGTAACGTTTATAGTAACCTGATAAAATGATTGATTTGCTGTTATCGATAACACCATCTCAGTTTACAGAAAAAGTGATGAGATTTTTTGTGTCATTTTTTTTATATAAAATAAATTTACAAAAATAATGGAAAATTTAATTTATAAATTAAACTAAATTACAAATTAATTTAACATTCGCTTTCTTTTTAATAAACATTTAGTCTATGGTAACGTGTGAATGCTTTCTTTCATTGATGGAGTAGATAATCGTTATATCGAGTTTTTTGTATAGGCCTACGTACAGAATATTAATAAGAACCATCGCTAAATCGGGTGATACTATATCGAGAGTTCAATATACAAAATGCATTCCAGATTCTACAGTGGCATTGACAAATCTCAATAGGAACACGTAGTCTCGTGTTGTGGAGTAACAATAGGAACGTGCTGAGAATGTCACGTGGTATCGACTCTATCAAGGGCCTCTTGGAGATTAAAACAAGTTAAGTGAGTATCCAGGGCTTCTCGGAAGTCAATGATCAAAGACAACTCATAGATTAGGTGATGTTCTGAGTCTATCAAACACCTCTCAGAGGTGAAGAAATTGAGAGACTATCAAAGGCTGCTACAGGTCTAGAGAGATTCTGTGATCATACAGGGCCTTTCAAAGCCAAGCGGTACTGTAGATAAATAAAGTTTGATATGTAAGATCATTTTGAATCATTAACCTTTAAGTGATTAATATCTGCCAATTTGGAAATTTACATTAGTAAAAATGACATTTATTGACACTTTCTATTTACTAACACAAAAGTGGAATTTACAACGTGTTATTTTGTTAATCTTAATATGTAAACTTTCTTCAAATTTGCATACTAATGGATATCTCGACTGCTGTTTAATTGCAAATTCCATTATCGACAGTACCGGAAATTCTAATTATGGTTAACTGGTCTCAACTCTATTAAATTTTTAATTAATTAATGAGAATATCTATAAATATTTTAAACTTAATTATATATTTTAAGAACTTTTCCTTACTTTAAATAGTTTTACAATAATTATTATTGTTTTTTTTTTACTTTATTTAATGTCAAAATATAAAATATTTATGCACTTTTGTTTATTAATTAAATGCATATTTAAATATAAAATTTTCGTTGATATTTAATGCATATTTATACATTTATATATGCCATGTTCTATGCACTCATTTTGTAAATTAAGAATTCTCTCGGCATTGATAAAACAGGGAACCACCCTTTCCTATTCGCAGAAACCATGATAAAGAATAAGGCCAGGATCGATCAAATACCCTTAAAAAGTGCACGACTAATCAATTTTAAGGATATTTGATCGATCCTAACCTTATTCTTTATCATGGTAATCCCAAAATCATTCTATAATAAGAGGGATACGGAAAATTGGAGATACAGTGACTTGTGAATGTCATAAACAGTGGCACAATGACAGAATTTGCCATCTGTGACAAAAAGTAAAATCTCCTTAATAGATATAAAGTAGACCCTTCATATTGCGTACATCCAATATAGGGAATCTTTGATATAGTGAATGATTTAGCTCAGTTTTTTGAAATCCTCGAGAGTCCATTATACAGTACGGGTTAATCATAATTAAAGAGTAAGCGTTCAGAGCTCCCTGTAAAAGGAATTATTGGGTAAATCTCAACCGAATTTGATACACGCATTGCACTGAATATGTGGTTTCGATTTTCGGGAAAAAAAATTGTACTTCAAAATTTAGCCGTCGGGGCCAAATTTGGCGCTGCTGTCTCTTTAAGGCGAATATTATGTACGTTTTCTAACAAGTTAAGAAACATAGTGCGATAATTTTATTTAAATGGTGTGGAACGTGGAATTGATAATCGTATCAAAGATATAGATCTATGTGCCACTCAACTCAATGCTCTAAAACGTGCATTTCGTGCACAACACACTCGATGGCTGAGCAACTGATCAGCATGGAGTTATTACATAGATTGTGAAATTCGGGCAACTCATAGGTTGGGTTCATTTCTTTAATTGGATATATTGGTATACGGCACTACTCGCAGGCGATCTTCCGAGGGGATGCCTCCTAAGAGCATTTTCCGATTTTCCTATTTATGGGAAACTAGCATCTATTTAGGTGTTACAAACGTGAAGAATACCAAGGAAAAAAAACCCCGCATAACACGGTTGGCGAGGCGCACGAGCAACTACCAGTGTTCGGTGGTTTTATTGGTAACCACTGGTGAACCATTGCCTTGATAAACGAGACTCTTCAGATAGCCAATAACAAAGAGTCATAGGGGTTCGGATGTGGTGAATCGGGGCGGCTACGACGTTAAAACTGATCGGCTAATTAGTCTCTCACACGAAAAATATTATTGCAATAAGGTCTGTACATTTAAACCCATATGTTGAGTTCCACCATCTGCATCAGTATTATGGCGTTCAGACAATTTTTCTGCTACAATGCTGAGATGGGGACGTTCTGAAGCCTATCTCTGTATATAGAGGCATTAATAGAACATCACTAGCTCGGATGCAAAGTGTTCTTATTGCAAAAAAATAAGAACCAATGAAGCCATTGCTGTGAAGCCATATCACATGGTTACCTTTGATGGGTGCAATGAAATTAATTGGTGAACGTGTGGATTTTTGTATATGAATTGTGAGTATTCGCATCGCCATTTGTGACTTTTATAAAAAAACTCATCCCAATTTAGGTGTTAGACACGTAAAGCCATTCCATTATGAGGATCAACTACCAGTGTTTAGCGATTTTATTCACTCGACCACTTTTGTGCACCACCGTGCAAATAAAAAGTGAGCCTCAACGATCCACAAAATATGCCAGGACCATGTATCATCAATTATGATCCCAGCTACTAATATTCTGGCAACAAATGCTTCCCGCTTAGGTAACGTAACACACAGCCAATTTGCCAAGAACGAATGCTTGAAGGCAGGACTTTTTTGGAGAATTTGACTTTGTTTATGTGTAACACGTGAAGAAAACTTGTCCAGCCAGTTAATAAAGCGGGAACCCGTGACCAACTGTCCATTTGGCCATTCGTCGGACCAATTCAAATGGATATACGTAAAGATGTAATCGATTGGATGATGAGAAGAATGAGGTAAACGACTGAGCAGTTTCATGCATAATACTAATTACACCCAAACCTCAATATAGCGCTACTACATAGTACCACCCTTTTAAAACTCCAGTGAATAATTCCTCAACGGATCTTTAAATCGAGTGTCTGTGAATTTACGATTTTACAATACAAATGAAATCGTTACAATACAAAATCACGTTGCATAAAGACTCCCTATCAAAAATTTGTATGTAAACCTGATCACCAGTTAGATATACTGTATTATTGTTTGAAGTACTTCGGTTTAACGCCACACACGATTTAGTGCCAATTTTAGAGGCAAACAATTGGTGGTGTTAAATCGAATTTTTACCGAATCGAAGTAAATCAAAGAATTTGTTAATACCGAATACAAATTTTTTTTACATGGATTACACTTATAAACAAGAATGCCAATGGCTTAATCATCAGAATCAATGGCGAATCAATTGATATAATGGATTAAATTGGACGATAAATCTGTATTCATGGTATTGTTTATTGACAGAACAAAACAAATAGACTTTTGCCAGAAGCATTCGATATTACATGCTCCTTAATCAAAAGAACTATGAGTAATATTGACATTTGCGACACTCATTACCGAATTTTCTATCCAATAAACGAAACTTATGGATTAAACAATAAATAATTCGTTATATCGAGAACAATAAGAACATGGGATTACATTAACAATAATGGGGTAACATTAACAATGCAAAATCAAAGACTTCTTTAATACATATGGAAAGATTGTCTTTTGGCGCTATATCGAGGTTTGAATGTATTAACATATTCTGTTTTATTTTGGCATTAAATCCGTTAGCGTTATAACTCGATAAGCATTGGTTACGTGTTAATGTAGACTGTTTTCTCACAAGTTAAATGAGATACTATATATACAGGGTGGTCCAAAAGTCAGTTAACCGTTTTAAAAATCAATTACCTCATTCGAATACTGTATGAAAATTGTTTAACACGTGGTTCTAAACGCAGGTAACCGAACTACGCGAGAAAATAACGCGGTTAACTGACTTGTGGACCACCCCGTAATGGTTTTACGTGGAATTCGAACGTATCGTGAGGAATGGATATATTGGTATACGGCACTACTCGCAGGCGATCTTCCGAGGGGATGCCTCCTAAGAGCATTTTCCGATTTTCCTATTTATGGGAAACTAGCACCTATTTAGGTGTTACAAACGTGAAGAATACCAAGGAAAAAAACCCCGCATAACACGGTTGGCGAGGCGCACGAGCAACTACCAGTGTTCGGTGGTTTTATTGGTAACCACTTGTGAACCATTGCCTTGATAAACGAGACTCTTCAGATAGCCCATAACAAAGAGTCATAGGGGTTCGGATTTGGTGAATCGGGGCGGCTACGACGTTGAAACTGATCGGCTAATTAGTCTCACACGAAAAATATTATTGCAATAAGGTCTGTACATTTAAACCCATATGTTGAGTTCCACCATCTGCATCAGTATTATGGCGTTCAGACAATTTTTCTGCTACAATGCTGAGATGGGGACGTTCTGAAGCCTATCTCTGTATATAGAGGCATTAATAGAACATCACTAGCTCGGATGCAAAGTGTTCTTATTGCAAAAAAATAAGAACCAATGAAGCCATTGCTGTGAAGCCATATCACATGGTTACCTTTGATGGGTGCAATGAAATTAATTGGTGAACGTGTGGATTTTTGTATATGAATTGTGAGTATTCGCATCGCCATTTGTGACTTTTATAAAAAAACTCATCCCAATTTAGGTGTTAGACACGTAAAGCCATTCCATTATGAGGATCAACTACCAGTGTTTAGCGATTTTATTCACTCGACCACATTTGTGCACCACCGTGCAAATAAAAAGTGAGCCTCAACGATCCACAAAATATGCCAGGACCATGTATCATCAATTATGATCCCAGCTACTAATATTATGGCAACAAATGCTTCCCGCTTAGGTAACGTAACACACAGCCAATTTGCCAAGAACGAATGCTTGAAGGCAGGACTTTTTTGGAGAATTTGACTTTGTTTATGTGTAACACGTGAAGAAAACTTGTCCAGCCAGTTAATAAAGCGGGAACCCGTGACCAACTGTCCATTTGGCCATTCGTCGGACCAATTCAAATGGATATACGTAAAGATGTAATCGATTGGATGATGAGAAGAATGAGGTAAACGACTGAGCAGTTTCATGCATAATACTAATTACACCCAAACCTCAATATAGCGCTACTACATAGTACCACCCTTTTAAAACTCCAGTGAATAATTCCTCAACGGATCTTTAAATCGAGTGTCTGTGAATTTACGATTTTACAATACAAATGAAATCGTTACAATACAAAATCACGTGGCATAAAGACTCCCAAATCAGAAATTTGTATGTAAACCTGATCACTAGTTAGATATATTATTGTTTGAAGTACTTCGGTTTAACGCCACACACGATTTTGTGCCAATTTTAGAGGCAAACAATTGGTGGTGTTAAATCGAATTTTTACCGAATCGAAGTAAATCAAAGAATTTGTTAATACCGAATACAAATTTTTTTTACATGGATTACACTTATAAACAAGAATGCCAATGGCTTAATCATCAGAATCAATGGCGAATCAATTGATATAATGGATTAAATTGGACGATAAATCTGTATTCATGGTATTGTTTATTGACAGAACAAAACAAATAGACTTTTGCCAGAAGCATTCGATATTACATGCTCCTTAATCAAAAGAACTATAAGTAATATTGACATTTGCGACACTCATTACCGAATTTTCTATCCAATAAACGAAACTTATGGATTAAACAATAAATAATTCGTTATATCGAGAACAATAAGAACATGGGATTACATTAACAATAATGGGGTAACATTAACAATGCAAAATCAAAGACTTCTCTAATACATATGGAAAGATTGTCTTTTGGCGCTATATCGAGGTTTGACTGTATTGACATATTCTTTCCTATTTTGGCATGAAAACCGTTAGCGTTATAACTCGATAAGTATTGGTTACGTGTTAATGTAGACTGTTTTGTCACAAGTTAAATGAGATACTATATATTCAGGGTGGTCCAAAAGTCAGTTAACCATTTTAAACATCAATTGCCTCATTCGAATACTTTATAAAAATTGTTCAACACGTAGTTCTAAACGCAGGTAATCAAACTACGCGAGAAAATAACGCGGTTAACTAACTTGTGGACCACCCCGTAATGGTTTTACGTGGAATTCGAACGTATCGTGAGGAAGTACTTAAAAAAATTATTAATAAATTAAAAGAATTTAAAAAAGTTTTTAAATTAACTGAATCAAAATTGGCTACATTGGGAAAAGTAATGAGGTTTATAAATTAATGACTGTTCCTATCGGACTGGAACAAAGATAATTTTTTTTATATTTTAATTAATTCATTGATTAAAGTATGAATTATAGTCAATTAAACTTTTGCTATTTTCCTTTAAATTCGATCGAAAAATCCATAGAAAACAGTAAAAATAAGAGAATTTTACTTAACAGTAATTGCTCAGAAACAGTTAATACAGGAATTCTTATATTTAATTGTTTGTAGTGTTTGAAAAATATTATAGGGGCAAAGCGTGTCATGCCCAACATTCGTATATATCAACTTTAGATGATGTCACTACACTTTTTCAAAAATGATAAAGTATTGTTACGAGATGTAAATCACATTACACCATCAGACTGACAATTAACATGTAGCATTGTCTTAATATTATTAACAATGCAGTTACGTGTTACAGTGGTTACTTTAAATCGGGCTCCTGTGTAGAAGGAGAGAGGGAAAGAGAAAGGGTGAGAGGAAGAGAGAGATAGGGACAAAAATTCAAAAAGAAAAGAAAAAGAAAGACAAGAGAAAAAAGGGGAGGGATGATAGAAAAACGGAGACAGGAAGAAAGGTAGAAGGATGACAAAAAGAGCGAGACAGGGAAGAAAGAGAAGGTGAGAGAAAGACAGAGACAGGGAGAAAGTNTTATACAAGTCGACCCCCCTATAACACTGTTGATTATTCCGTTTTATACGAATTCCATGTTGTACGAGTCACTTAGATTTTACAAATACGTGTGCCAGGCTGTGAATGCCTCATGTATTTGTAAAATCTAAGGGACTCGTACAACATGGAATTCATATAAAACAGAATAATCAACAGTGTTATAGGGGGTCGACTGTAATTCCTTCGAAATTTTGACAGGTTTTTCGTATTTGAACCGTTAATTTGCATAATTTTTTTCATTTATAACCGGTAAATATATTGTTAAGTAGCATTTTTATGGACAAATTAATCATTTTTTCTGATTTAAACTTACCCATCAGTGGTTAAATCAGTATGGGTCGTGGGTTCGTACCTAATCAACGACCTGACCACGCGGTTTTTTCAGGTTTTCTTCACGTGTCTAACACCTAAATAAGGGTTATTTTACCTTTAAAAAGCCCTCTTTTGATACGTGTTACCTTATTTCTCCTTGTTCATTCAATTGTTCTGTATTCACGAGATTCGTGTAAGTTAATTGCTACGAAATTCGATCACTTAATTCATTAAAACTATAGGGAATTTATTAAATATAATAGGAAATATCTAAAATAATTTAATAAATTTCGATGATAAATATATGTATTGATCTTGTTTTAGTATTCAATAGAAATACAATATATTTTTCTTTATCACTTTCAGAATTGAATTGTATTCTTCAGTACAGACGACCAGAAATCGATCTTTGTTGATGGCATTTGATTAAAGTTTTCTTCGAATTTATCTCATAAAATATTCAGGAATAAATCTCATAATCATTTGAAGGTACTTTCAAGGGGGACATTGCTCTAGAGAAATTCGAAACCAAATACAGGAGTGAAGGACACTTAGAAGACTTTTTGTGATTTCTCTCGAGAAAAATTTTCACTTAATTCCTCATGGGGGATGGCAAAGTATTCGCAGCTGTTGATTATATCCTTCTGCTATGGCCAATAAAAAGAATTTTGTCTTCTTCATACGTCAGTATCAGGATGATGATCAGAAAATGATTCATTTCCATTGTCAGCTTCTTATACAATTCTAGTAGAGATGATGGCTTGGGCAGTTTTATTACTGATTATATAAAGAAGGAATTTTATTTTTATTTATTTATTTATACAGTAAAACCTGCTTAAACCGGAATCTCACGGTCCCGAATATTTTTCTTTTCGGTTTAGCAGATTTTCGTCTTGAACAGGTTCTTTTTGAACACAGAAAATCGTTGCGTTTCGTAGAATTTTTCCGTTTAGGAAGGTTTTTTTTTTCTTTAATTCAGGTTCCGTTTTGCACAGGTTTTATTATATGTTAAATAAAGAACCTGTTGAAAACGAAAACGTGCCTAATCGAAAAAAGTATCGATAGAGTGCGATTCCGGTTTATACAGGTTTTACTGTATTTTTTTATATTTATTTTGATGTTGTAGTGTGTGTATTGTTACAAGCACGAAATTTGGCACGGTAACTTGTATAAATGTGATATTGGTGCTGTTAAATTTTAGAGTACAGAACTCAAGGGGATGGAAGATAAAAAATATCACGTGTTTATTCTCGAGTAGGAACTTCCTAATGATCTTCTAAACGTCCTGTTTGATTGCTGGGAAAGTCTAGCAACAGCTCTTGCCAGTTTTTTACTCTACACTTACAGTTGGGTGCGGGTTCGCGCCTCACCAGGTCTAGCCACGTGGATTTTTTGGATTTCTTCACGTGTGTAATACTTTATTAGGGGTCATTCTCCACAGAAATAACTTCTGGAGGACACTGACAATTTATAATCATTATTCTGCGCCTTTATTCATTCAAATGAATTATACTACATCTTTTAGTTTACTGTTTATTGAATCCATGGCGAATATCCCCATTCAGGACACAATTTCATGCATACTGAGTCTATGGGTACTTTGTATAAGATGCTTAAAAATCGTAGATCTAGGAGATTTTATAGAAGAAAATAGAGGAGTAAAACCTGGCTATACTATATATAAGTTTATTCATAAAGAGTAGATGACATTTTACTCTATACATTCCCTATACAAAACAAATTATTTGGTATCAAACTTACTACTTTAATAAGAGAAGTGTTGAACTGAGATATAAAGCAATTGGAATACTTTTTCCGTAGATAACATTTTTATTAAACAATGTATTGTATTTACTCTAGCAAATGGTGCAAATTAAATTTTTAGTCTTCTTCGTTTCGATTAGTGAACTTTTGTCGTTATCCGTTCATCTGTAATATGTACCAGAGCAGAAATTGTATAGTAGTTGAAATTGTTGGTTTTAAGAGCATAAATTGCAATAATTTCGAGTTGTAAGAGCATAAATTGCATTAATTTTGAATGATAAAAGCATAAATTTCATTAATTTTGAAGCGGTAAGAGCATAAATTGCATTAATTTTGAGTGGTAAAAGCATAAATTGCATTAATTTTGAGTTGTAANATTAAAGTATGAATTATAGTCAATTAAACTTTTGCTATTTTCCTTTAAATTCGATCGAAAAATCTATAGAAAACAGTAAAAATAAGAGAATTTTACTTAACAGTAATTGCTCAGAAACAGTTAATACAGGAATTCTTATATTTAATTGTTTGTAGTGTTTGAAAAATATTATAGGGGCAAAGCGTGTCATGCCCAACATTCGTATATATCAACTTTAGATGATGTCACTACACTTTTTCAAAAATGATAAAAGTATTGTTACGAGATGTAAATCACATTACACCATCTGACTGACAATTAACATGTAGCATTGTCTTAATATTATTAACAATGCAGTTACGTGTTACAGTGGTTACTTTAAATCGGGCTCCTGTGTAGCTGTGTAGAAGGAGAGAGGGAAAGAGAAAGGGTGAGAGGAAGAGAGAGATAGGGACAAAAATTCAAAAAGAAAAGAAAAAGAAAGACAAGAGAAAAAAGGGGAGGGATGATAGAAAAACGGAGACAGGAAGAAAGGTAGAAGGATGACAAAAAGAGCGAGACAGGGAAGAAAGAGAAGGTGAGAGAAAGACAGAGACAGGGAGAAAGTAGGAGGAATGAGATAAAAAGAAAAAACAGTAAGAAAGAGGGAGAGGTGAGAAGAAAAAGAGAGGGATGAGAGAAAGTCAGCGACAGGGAAAAAGAAGAAAAGGTGAGTGGAAGAGAGAAACAGGGAAAAAGTGGGAGGAGTGAGATAAAGGCAGAAAGAAAAAGGGGTGAGAGGAAGAAAGACAGGGAGAAAGGGGAAAAGATGAGAGTAAGAGCGAGACAGGGAGAAAAAGGGAGAGGTGAGAGGAAGAGAGAGAGTCAGGGTGAAAAGGAAAAGGGGAGACCAGACAGTAGAGGGGAAAAGAAAAGGAGATAGAGATAGATAGATAGATAGATAGATAAAAAGAAAGAGAAAGAAACAGGTATATCATTTAGAAAAGTTAAAAGACCTCGATTAAAACAATTAAATATTAATAATCGAAGACAAGTCTGTCCAAAAGGGACCACCATTTATTTTGTATTCCAGACTTTACACATACACAACTATGGCGACAGGCCTTCCTTTTTTAGGCTTCATGCCGCCAGAGGTAAAAAAAGCCGTTTAAAAACACAAACATCCCATTAAAAGGAATCGGTGATAAACAGACGTCTTACTTTTCATCCATCTGGCCAATGAGGTAATAAATGGTGGTCCCTTTTGGACAGACTTGTCTTCGATGATTAATAATAATCTCGCCATCGGACGGAAAAATCAACAATTAAATATTTTTATAGGATTTCTTATATACATACAGAATCGACTAAAAATAAGTTAATCGAAATATATTTTGAGATAATATATTTGCGAGTTACTTTATTACGCTCTTATAGATAGTACCAAGTCCGCAATGAACTTTAACACCATTTATACATACAATAATTCCACAATTTGTAGCAGCTGTGTAAATAAATCATTTATAAGTTGTATTACATCGAATAATATGAAAACAAATGTTTGATTTACTTATAAATAATTTTTTTATAGTTTAGTTTTAATTCGAAGTATACATAAAATAATAAATTGTGAAGTTTAAATGAGTATTGCGGTCTCTCTGCATATATTTAGTGAATATAGTAGGGCTATTAATTCTCTTACAGTTGTTAACAGTAAGACTGTATTCAAAATGGAATATTTAAACAGTTACGTGACTTCCACTTTATCACTGAACTGTTACTACATATGTTACGGTCACTTAACTCTTCCAAACATAACGTTTGTACAGTGATATAACTAGTGTAAACTGTTTCAAAACAACATATTCAATTGGATATAACAAAGGAAAAGTATGGCGAATGATCAAAAAAATGCTCCCTAACCCCAAGAGTTTTATATTTTTGGACTAAGGGGACGTTGAAACGTTCAAAAACACAAAAAAGTTTAAGGTTTTTTTTTCTGTACGTTTAAGGGGAACACGATTTTGCTCACCCTCTTTGAAGCTCGGTCGCGTGATTTAAAATTTCTATTGAAGCTTATTTGTAAAATAACTCGAAAGATTTTTATATTTGTAATAATATTACGAAGTGAACTTTACATTTTTTTTTACCCTTTGCAGGCTTTAAATAATGCATTGAGCAGTACTAAATTCCGTTTGATCATTTATTCACATCGCATTTCGTATTCAAAAAATCAACTTATGATTTCAACCTGAAGAAATTTGGAATAAATTTTTCAGCTTATTAATTATTGATACGTCTTATCAGTTTTTTGGTAAATAAATATTCAAATATTATATGAATATAAATATTCTGATGAATAATCAAGAGATTTTTTTTTGTGGTTAGTTCCTTATTTTTCTATTTTTTCCCCGCTTTTTCGGGAATAGAAATACGTAGATTAAATAATTAAAATAAATGAATAATTCTTTGAATACAATTTTCAAATGATTAACTATACAGGAACTTTATATTTGGACCGGAAGTCACGTGCTTTCAATTCAAAATGTTCCTCAGAATGGAGTTAGATAGATGACTGGCATGACACTCAATTGTTATCAGGAGAAGTATGATGTACAGGAGCAACACACTCTGAATAAGAAAGTAATTTTTTTTAAATCAATTATTAATTTGTGGTTTGTAATTAATGGATTAAAAAAAAGAATTAAAGTAGAAAAACGCTTATAATAAACAAATTAATAATGTAATTGAAGCTGGTCAAATTTTTTTTATTAATTTAATCGTTATTATTAAATTTATCGTAGATTAAATGAATTGTTTTTCTGAATCGAATTTTTATTTGTGTGAAAAAGAATTGCTTATGATTCGTGCAATTATAGAAGCTATGGTAATCTGTGGCATTGTAGACGAAATAGTATGAGATACGTATGAGAGAGAATGAGTCGAAGGCCAAAATTGAAGAAAAATTCAGTAGAATAAGGAATAAATTGAAGAAAAATGCAGTAGAATATGACAGAAATTGAAGAAAAATGCAGTAGAATAAGGCGGAAATTGAAGAAAAATGCAGTAAAATAAAGCGAAAATTGAAGAAAAATGCAGTAGAATAAGGCGGAAATTGAAGAAAAATGCAGTAAAATAAGGCGAATATTGAAGAAAAATGCAGTAGAATAAGGAAGAAATTGAAGAAAAATGCAATAGAATAAGGCAGAAATAAAAGAAAAATGCAGTAGAATAAGGCAGAAATTGAAGAAAAATGCAGTAGAATAAGGCGGAAATTGAAGAAAAATGCAGTA
>NW_019384369.1:1977891-1983858 GCF_000671375.1 Centruroides sculpturatus | reverse complement strand
GTAAAAGCATAAATTGCATTAATTTTGAGTTGTAAGAGCATAAATTGCATTAATTTTGAGTTGTAAGAGCATAAATTGCATTAATTTTGAGTGGTAAAAGCATAAATTGCATTAATTTTGAGTTGTAAGAGCATAAATTGCATTAATTTTGAGTTGTAAAAGCATAAATTGCATTAATTTTGAGTGGTAAAAGCATAAATTGCATTAATTTTGAGTTGTAAGAGCATAAATTGCATTAATTTCGAGTAGTAAGAGCATAAATTGCATTAAATTTGAGTTGTAAGAGCATAAATTTCAGAAATTTGTGAGTAGTGAGAGTTTATTATGATAGGAGAGCAGCAGAAATTATGAGTTGAAAAAGCAGAAATCGTGAATTGTAAGACAGAAAATGTAGATATTGTTACTTTCAAGTGCAGAAGTAATCTAAAAATTAAGCAGAAAAAGTACAAAAATCTAAAGAATCCGCATATAAACTATTTAAACAGGTGTAAAACATCACTGTCGAAATCCACTTGAAGAGTGATGTTTTCTAGCGATATAGTTGTACGTCATAATAACGTCAAGAGAGTTGAATCATGTGATTGTTCACAAAGCCTTTCAAGTTATCTAAGTTCTTAAAATAGTAGAAGTTCTTTTAATTAATAGAATACGGTATAGTTCCTAATAACTCGATAGTTATCGAAAATAAATTGAAATGAATGGAAGTAAAGATTAAGTGAAAGAATAAATATACAATAGATAAATGGTAGAGTATCCACGAATTATAAATATATATATTTAGAGACCCCATCCAAAATTCACTGCATTAATAAATAACAGAGATAAAAAAGATATTTGAGGCCTTGGTACAGGAATAAATCTCGATCTTCCCTTACTTGATATTTGAATATTCCTCAAACTCTAATACTTTTAAAGGGGCCTCGCAGTAATTTGGGGCTCCAAGACAGACCCCGAATTGTAACTATAATCCTAATTACAGAATATATGAAAAATGGTGTCTTTTTGAGCAAAACAAATGCAAAGTCTCACTACATGTTTCACGTCAACATATAGTGTAGGCAGTAGTCTGAATCATGTCTCTGTTAAGACCATCGAAGTGTATGTAAATTATAAAAGAATCCACGTGCACACACTTTTATTCTTACATTTGGTTGAGCAATGTGCAGGTCTCTTGAAGTTTCTTGGTTTTCTTCATGTGTTTTACTATTCACAAAATGAAAAGAGACAAAAGAAAAAAGGCACAGAATACTCATAAATGTGAGTCCTCACATTGTGGAGCTGGTAAAAAGGCCCTTTTACTATTCACAAGACGAAAAAAGCCAAAAGAAAAAAGGCACAGAATACTCATAAATGTGAGTCCTCACATTGTGTAGCTGGTAAAAAGGCCCTTTTACTATTCACAGGATGAAAAGAGACAAAAGAAAAAAGGCACAGAATACTCATAAATGTGAATCCTCACATTGTGGAGCTAGAAACAGACTCACTTAGTGTCAGTAAGGTGGAAAGTCACAGATTACTCACAAATTAAAGGATGCTACTGACTCTCCTATCTATTACCTCATCACTTGACGCCATTTGTGTTCACTCGTTTACTCCTTGAACACGACTACGAAGTTACAAACAACCGTTTATTGGTTAATCGATAGTTACAACCAGTAAGAGACGTGAACGAGTTTTTAAATTCAGCCCATCCATTATCTAGTCGTGTGAAAATTAAATATTTAAAAAATAGTTTCTATCGGAAAATTTGAAAACAAAATTGCGTTATAGATAAGTGTTTACGAAGGAATATGACTGTTTAATTACGATATAAACCTCGATTTAACGCTACAATTTGTTTTATTTTTTAGAAAATGGCACTAAATCGAGATTGGCGCTAAACCGAAATACCTGAAAACAGAGTTGTATGTAGTTATGAGAGTTTGAGTTTGGGGATGTGAAAGTTACGTGATTAGGGAAAAATGTGAAGGAATGAGGATTATTTCTTAGCGTATATGCCTCGGCAATTATTTCCTCTATAAGGATACAAAGAAAGCTTTTTCTGTGTTAGGTTATGGGTCTCAACATCCACTTTTCTCATGAGTAATGAGGAGAGGGTACAGCTTATCATGAGGCGCTGGATGGTGAGGACTAGGATGATAATGAGAGTGAGGGTACAGCTTATCATGAAGCGCTGGATGATGAGGATGAAGGTGATAATGAGAGTGANTATTACTCTTATCAGTTTATATAGTTTTTATGAAAATTAACTCCAGATTTTCATTAATATTTTACCCGAACATTTATTTTATTATAATAATGAACATTTTATATCAATTTCATGTCACTTTTATGATTTTTTTTTGTACGTAAAATTGCAATAATGATATCACTTTCACGAAGAAGTGTACATTATTCTGACAATAAATGCTGAAAAATGACACTAACAGTATGTATTTTCTCGTAATTTAATACATTTTTCCGATAAGTAAAAAAAATAATAAGGTTTATTGTTTACATTTATTTATAAAATATAAATAAAAACATTTTTAATATAATTAAGGCAATAATACTACGCGATATAATAGTAAAACCTGTTTAAAACGGTATGTTTTACAGAAAACCTGAATAAAACGAAAACTCTGTTAATTAAAAATATACCTTAGAAAGGCCTCCTCAGAATCTCTGGGACTAGTATAGGGCCTATTTGTTTGGCGACCGAATAGCCGAAAGAGTAAAAGGCATTGGCATGCCGCGCTGGAGGATCCGGGTTCGATTTTAGGTCATTTTTAAGATAAATAAAGATAATTTTTACCGTAAAACCTTATTAATTACTGTAAAGTTTTCAATAAAAAGTGAATTCATTAAATGTCAAAACTTAAGGAATTAAACTAAATTACAAATTAATTTAACATTCGCTTTCTTTTTAATAAACATTTAGTCTATGGTAACGTGTGAATGCTTTCTTTCATTGATGGAGTAGATAATCGTTATATCGAGTTTTTTGTATAGGCCTACGTACAGAATATTAATANGTAAAATCTTATTAATTACTGTAAAGTTTTCAATAAAAAGTAATTAAGATGTATATAAATCACTGACGTACTTAATTAAGTAGTAAAGTATGAAAAAGTACATTAAAATATTGCACGAAATTCTTTCAACTGTATAAAATTAAAATTAATAACTAAGAAATTAACCAAAAATATCTGTTTTTGACAGAAGTAACAAATATATCGAAATGAATATTTGTTACAAATGAACAGACAAACGCACGCTTTTCAAGAAGAAGAAGAAGAAGAAGAAGAAAACCCTTCTAATTATATAACTTTCTTCTGTTCAATGATATATTGCTTCTATTTTGCAAAGAAATGATTCGTATTGATAATACATTATCAATAATTCTCATACGTCAAAGAAAATAAATTTCGAATTATTGATTAAAATATCGATATCGATTTTACAGTTTATCTTTTATAATGTTTCCATGTAATATATATATATATATATATATATTGTGTACAAGTCGACCCCCCTATAACACTGTTGATTATTCCGTTTTATACGAATTCCATGTTGTACGAGTCACTTAGATTTTACAAATACGTGTGCCAGGCTGTGAATGCCTCATGTATTTGTAAAATCTAAGGGACTCGTACAACATGGAATTCATATAAAACAGAATAATCAACAATGTTATAGGGGGTCGACTGTAATTCCTTCGAAATTTTGACAGGTTTTTCGTATTTGAACCGTTAATTTGCATAATTTTTTTCATTTATAACCGGTAAATATATTGTTAAGTAGCATTTTTATGGACAAATTAATCATTTTTTCTGATTTAAACTTACCCATCAGTGGTTAAATCAGTATGGGTCGTGGGTTCGTGCCTAATCAACGACCTGACCACGCGGTTTTTTCAGGTTTTCTTCACGTGTCTAACACCTAAATAAGGGTTATTTTACCTTTAAAAAGCCCTCTTTTGATACGTGTTACCTTATTTCTCCTTGTTCATTCAATTGTTCTGTATTCACGAGATTCGTGTAAGTTAATTGCTACGAAATTCGATCACTTAATTCATTAAAACTATAGGGAATTTATTAAATATAATAGGAAATATCTAAAATAATTTAATAAATTTCGATGATAAATATATGTATTGATCTTGTTTTAGTATTCAATAGAAATACAATATATTTTTCTTTATCACTTTCAGAATTGAATTGTATTCTTCAGTACAGACGACCAGAAATCGATCTTTGTTGATGGCATTTGATTAAAGTTTTCTTCGAATTTATCTCATAAAATATTCAGGAATAAATCTCATAATCATTTGAAGGTACTTTCAAGGGGGACATTGCTCTAGAGAAATTCGAAACCAAATACAGGAGTGAAGGACACTTAGAAGACTTTTTGTGATTTCTCTCGAGAAAAATTTTCACTTAATTCCTCATGGGGGATGGCAAAGTATTCGCAGCTGTTGATTATATCCTTCTGCTATGGCCAATAAAAAGAATTTTGTCTTCTTCATACGTCAGTATCAGGATGATGATCAGAAAATGATTCATTTCCATTGTCAGCTTCTTATACAATTCTAGTAGAGATGATGGCTTGGGCAGTTTTATTACTGATTATATAAAGAAGGAATTTTATTTTTATTTATTTATTTATACAGTAAAACCTGCTTAAACCGGAATCTCACGGTCCCGAATATTTTTCTTTTCGGTTTAGCAGATTTTCGTCTTGAACAGGTTCTTTTTGAACACAGAAAATCGTTGCGTTTCGTAGAATTTTTCCGTTTAGGAAGGTTTTTTTTTTCTTTAATTCAGGTTCCGTTTTGCACAGGTTTTATTATATGTTAAATAAAGAACCTGTTGAAAACGAAAACGTGCCTAATCGAAAAAAGTATCGATAGAGTGCGATTCCGGTTTATACAGGTTTTACTGTATTTTTTTATATTTATTTTGATGTTGTAGTGTGTGTATTGTTACAAGCACGAAATTTGGCACGGTAACTTGTATAAATGTGATATTGGTGCTGTTAAATTTTAGAGTACAGAACTCAAGGGGATGGAAGATAAAAAATATCACGTGTTTATTCTCGAGTAGGAACTTCCTAATGATCTTCTAAACGTCCTGTTTGATTGCTGGGAAAGTCTAGCAACATCTCTTGCCAGTTTTTTACTCTACACTTACAGTTGGGTGCGGGTTCGCGCCTCACCAGGTCTAGCCACGTGGATTTTTTGGATTTCTTCACGTGTGTAATACTTTATTAGGGGTCATTCTCCACAGAAATAACTTCTGGAGGACACTGACAATTTATAATCATTATTCTGCGCCTTTATTCATTCAAATGAATTATACTACATCTTTTAGTTTACTGTTTATTGAATCCATGGCGAATATCCCCATTCAGGACACAATTTCATGCATACTGAGTCTATGGGTACTTTGTATAAGATGCTTAAAAATCGTAGATCTAGGAGATTTTATAGAAGAAAATAGAGGAGTAAAACCTGGCTATACTATATATAAGTTTATTCATAAAGAGTAGATGACATTTTACTCTATACATTCCCTATACAAAACAAATTATTTGGTATCAACTTACTACTTTAATAAGAGAAGTGTTGAACTGAGATATAAAGCAATTGGAATACTTTTTCCGTAGATAACATTTTTATTAAACAATGTATTGTATTTACTCTAGCAAATGGTGCAAATTAAATTTTTAGTCTTCTTCGTTTCGATTAGTGAACTTTTGTCGTTATCCGTTCATCTGTAATATGTACCAGAGCAGAAATTGTATAGTAGTTGAAATTGTTGGTTTTAAGAGCATAAATTGCAATTATTTCGAGTTGTAAGAGCATAAATTGCATTAATTTTGAATGATAAAAGCATAAATTTCATTAATTTTGAAGCGGTAAGAGCATAAATTGCATTAATTTTGAGTGGTAAAAGCATAAATTGCATTAATTTTGAGTTGTAA
>NW_019384369.1:1951286-1975291 GCF_000671375.1 Centruroides sculpturatus | reverse complement strand
AACATGATAATGAGAGTGAGGGTACAGCTTATCATGAAGCGCTGGATGGTGAGGATGAAGGTGATAATGAGAGTGAGGGTACAGCTTATCATGAGGCGCTGGATGGTGAGGATGAAGATGATAATGAGAGTGAGGGTACAGCTTATCATGAGGCGCTGGATGGTGAGGATGAAGATGATAATGAGAGTGAGGGTACAGCTTATCATGAGGCGCTGGATGGTGAGGATGAAGGTGATAATGAGAGTGAGGGTACAGCTTATCATGAGGCGCTGGATGGTGAGGATGAAGATGATAATGAGAGTGAGAGTACAGCTTATCATAAGGTACAGTACGTACTGTACATGGATGGCGAGGATGGGGGTGCAGCTAATCACGAGGCGCCTGGATGGTGAGGATGCCATGGATAATGGGAAGAAGGTATAACTTATCTGCATCAATTCACACAAAAAATTTCTGAATCAACCTAAATCCTAGCCTAAAACCAAACTGAATCCACTCCGAACCCGAATTTGAACCAAAATTGAACCCAAATCGAATACAGTAAAGCTGCTCTGAAACATTGATGGCCTTCTAAGTTCTCGTTGATGAGATGAAGTTTAATTATTAATTTTTATAAAATTATTCCCACGTTAAGAATCAGAAAAATTAGATTTTTACTTAAATATAAGAATTTCTTACGGGAGTAGGGATTTTATAGACGTAATGGATAATTACCGAATAAACGTGACGTCAACTTATGGTCCTCTGATAGTTTGTGGATTCCACAGGTGAAAGGATGATGATGTGTGGAACGTGATTGGTGCAGCAACTACGATCGATATAGAGTGAGAGTTGGTGTCTTTCGGTTCGTAACTGCAGTGGCAAACACGTGGATCGCCCGTGTAAAGCCCTCACCAAGATGTGGCGCATCGTTCCACGTCCTCATGGAAATCTTCATGCTTTTATGCCCATAGATATTTAAGTTAGTGTAAACTCGTACTGGAAACAATGGCCATTTTGCAGTCCTGTTGTTGGAGAAAGTCTATACGAACCGGTAGTTTCCTCAGCGGTTTCTTTAGTTTGGTGAGTTTAATTGTTTCTTTACTTACAGTAAAACCTATCTAAAACGGAAACCTGCCTAAACGGAAAACTTCTTCGGAACAGAGAAACTTTCTCCTGCTAAAAAAAATGAAAAGAAAAACCTGTTAAAAATAATCCGAAAAATATTCGATTCCGGTTTACACAGGTTTTACTGTATTTAATATCGATTTTAATTGAATTCAACATCGAATAATCTATCAAACATTAATTAATTTCTTTTATTTCCTGACTTTTAACACACTTAATTATCATTTTTACCTTCTTGTTTAGGAAATAGAATTAATTCTGTTTTAGACAATTTTTAAATACGATAAAACCTGTGTAAACCGGAATCGCATGGCACTTTATATATATTTCGGTTTATTAAGTTTCCGTTTTAAACAGGTCTTTTTTAACATAGAAAATCTCTTCGTTCAAGACAATTTCTCCGTTTAAGCAGGTTTCCGTTTAAGCCAGGTTCCGTTTTGGATAGGTCCTAACTGTAGAAGAACAAAGTATTCATTTTAATACAAGTTTACTTAAAGATATATTAATTAAAAGGTTTTTTTTTTGTTTGCTATAAAACCTGTTTAAAACGGAACCTGAATAAAACAAAAAACATTTTTTTTTGAGCGAAGCGATTTATGTGTTAAAATAAACCTGCCAAACAGGATAATGTATTCGATGTCTTGCTATTCCGGCTTATACAGGTTTTACTGTATTTCTTCGTTTAATAATTTAAAAAAAAAAATAAGTAAATTTCGAGTTTAGAATTAATTATAATTGCTTTAACTTTGTGTAAACCTCGATATAACGTTCGAAAATAGATAATTCTTAAAGGAAATCCTTTTTTTTTTTAAAGAATAAAAAGGCGTTAAAGAAAGTTTAGTTGATATTTTTTTTTCTTTTTAAAGTAGAAGATTGAATTAGGTGGACATAAACGAAATGTTTCCAGACATTCAATTTATCAGATGTTTTGCACTGGCGACAAGAAAAACTATAAATCAACTTCTCCTCTTTGATTTAACGTTCCCCCTTTAAAAGGACAGTTTCAAAAAAGTGTATATAAAATATTTACACAAGAACACAAGAGAAACCGTATTCAAAGGTAATAAAACTTGTTTAAAAATGTAAGTTCTTTCCGCGTTAGACAGGTTTCCTATTTGTCGTATTTTATATAAAAAGTCGTCGTTCAGTTTAGTCAAATTTCCGTTTTATACAGGTTTTACTGTACACAGGACTTGAATAAAGAGTAGTGTTGTTGTTTACACCCCTATATTTTGGTGACTGTGGCGATTGCAAGTCTAGATGAAGTGAGAGAATTGGTGACAGGAAGGGGGCATCTTGCCAAATTTTGTTCACTAATACAGGAGACAGACGTCAGTAACCCCATGCCACATGGGGGGAGAATGATAAACTTAAGTGCTTAGTGTTGTATAAATCCAATTTTGGTCTCGATTGTTTAACCTTATAACCCCGAAATTTATTTAGTTTATTTAACCCCTGACATTCTAAACCTTCTAAATTTATTTAAAATCAAATTTAGGGTCTTAGAGGATCAAGAATGTTAGATATAAAAGTTACTAAGGGCATAATTATTGAATAATTTTAACTTTATTATTATTATAATTTTGGTAATTAGTAGGGTCAGAAATGTCTTAGGATTTATGGGGCAATTAAAATAATCAAAATTAATACGAATTTTGATAAAGTATAACACGTAAACTTGTGTTATTCTAGAATATGTTTATAAGCAATAAAATCTTTTTTTTAATACGGCTTAAAACTATAATTAAACGGTCAAACCTCGATGTAGCGTCCTCCTTAAAGGTTAAACGCATATTTAACCTTTAAGGAGGACGCTACATCGAGTATATAAAAGGTTATACATTCGATCCCCCTATAACACTGTTGATTATTCCGTTTTATATGAATTCCATGTTATGCGAGTCACTTTCATTTTACAAATACGAGTGCCGGGCTGTGAACGGTTCACGTATTTGCAAAATCTAAGTGACTCGTACAACATGGAATTCATATAAAACTATCAACAGTGTTATAGGGGGAAAGGGTAAATGTTTTGAAGTGTTTGTTCTCTTCAGGAATAATTTAAACTACAACCGTAAGAAAAATAATAAATAAAAGTCTTCTTTACATGTATTAATATAGCCTACATACGTATAAATGTATAAAGGGTGGACCAAAAGTCAGTTAACAGTAATTTGATATACTCTTTTAGCTAGTTAATACGAGTCGTAGAATAAGGTTAATAAGACGAGTTTCTCTTACACAAAATTGATAATAAACATAATTAAATATTTGAAAAAGCAGCAATTTTAGCCTTTACAATAGTTAACCGACTTTTGGACCACCCTACATATATATATATTTCGGACGGATATTTCAATTTTTTAAACCAGTCAAACGAAGAGTAATCGCTTAAATTTACTTTTCATTTTATCGATAAGGGTGGTCCTAAAGTCAGTTAACCGCATTTTAATTGTTATAAAAATCTCTTAACGTCGTGTTGTGGGTTCGTATCTCACCGTGAGTTACCCACGTGGAGTTTACACGTGTCAAATTAGAGCTACTTTCTCGTAGAAGATCATGCTTTGATTTATTCCATTAATTATTTATGGGACATTTATAAGAGGGGGGGTTGAGAAACACTACACCAGAACACGTGTCTAAGTAATAAACCATATCTAAATGCCTCAAATTATTATTATTTTAAAACACAGTAAATTGATAATACAGATAATTTTCCTGTAGTTGAAAGGGGTTGGGAATTCCATAGAAATTCCCACACCCTTGATTTGTTATAGAATATTAGCAAGGCACCACTCTGGATTTTGGCATTTACTATATTGTAGAGAAATCTTGAAAAGGAAACGGAAAAATCGACTTTTTTTTTCTAGAAAAAAAAAATAATAAAATACGGCATTATAAAGACTTTAACTCGTTTATCTTTGTTACATTATCTCTTGGTGTAAGTAAAGGTGTGCCATTTGTGCATTGGAGTGTAACTATAATCTACAGAACGTCTATCAATAAGATGTAGTTTCGACACGCATCTATTCATTTAATTCGATTTTTTTATATATAGAAAAAGAAATCTTCGACGTACTGAAAACCTGTCTTAAACGGAACCTGTCTAAAAAGGAAACGGATTCTTTCGAACGCAGCGATTTACTTGTGTTAAAAAATGCATTTAAGTGGATTGAAATCTATTAAACCGGTATAATATTTGTTTTATTTTAAACCTGTCTGAAACGGACGTTCTACATAACCTAAACTTGTCTCAACGGGAAGTAAATCCCTAAACGGAACTGTTTTCTGTGTAAAATATTACTATCGGTCTAACCTGTCTAACGCGGAAACAGAAGATGATAATCGTGGGTTCGCACCTCGCCAAACCAGCTGGCCAGCCCTTTCCCGGATTTCCTTCACGTGTCTAACACTTAAATAGGAGTCAGGTTTGTTTAGAAAGTGCTCTGGAGCGATGTCCGTCTTGGCAGGTCGACCGTGTTTTACGTTGGCTTATTCCATTAAACCAAACCTTTTTGGCTACTAATTACAAAGTGTAACCTGACTAAAACGGAATTTTCCGACGTATCAATAGCTAAATCGTAATTAAAGTGAATTTCAAGTGTTTCTAAACAGGTTTTTCTTCTTTCTCTGCGAACTGATTCTACGAATTTTTCAACCTGTGTTTAAAAGACAAAAAGCAATACTAAATACGTACTGTAACATTTCTTCTACACACTTTTCTGCATTAATAGAAACATCACCCTGTATGAAACGAAAACCTGCGAAAAGAGAAAATTTCGCCTCCCGTTTTACACAGGTTTTAGAGACAACCTTTATTTAAACTAATACATTTTTTCAATATAAACGAAGGAGGATGTCAGTTGGCCTTACAAAAAGTAAAAAAAAAAATTCTAGAGATTTCATCTACAAAGGAGCCATCACGAGAAATTGGGAGTGACACATGAATTACAATGGAACAAAGAGATGATCTGAGAACTCCCCATTGAAAAATAAAGGGGGGTTTTTATTAACAAACACACTACAATATCAGTAAAAATAGGGGGCCCGAACAGATAATGAATACTTCTTGAAGTAACTATAGAACTTTCGGGTGCGAGTATTGTTATTAACAAGACACGTCTTCGGATTGTCCTTCTGTAGATAGGCTACGTCATTCCATTTATACACAATGGCCTTCTTTGCTTCTAAAATTAACTGTTAGAGCTGGGCTCTTACTCGTTGTGACTCTAAAATATAACAGACATCCTCCCCTCCTAATAAACACGTAAAAGTATAAGGTCCTAAGCTCTCGTTACGTGTGGTGTCTTCTCTCTATTTTACGTAAAGCCACAGCTATTTTACGTAATACCACAGCTAAACCTCGGTGTAGCGCCAATCTAAGGGGCACTAGACAGAAGTTTGAGTGCAAAATTGCAGTCAGTTACGTACAAGTTTTAAGCTTAAACAACCTGGGTTAACTTATTATTGGCCCAACCTGTGTGTATTTATTAACGTTGTAAACGTCAAATATGAATTGTATATTATTTATTTTATATTATTTTTATATATGTATTATATATGTATTTTATATTATTTTTATATATGTATTAAACCCCCTATTTTTGGGGTTTTAAATCGCTTAAAATTTATTATATACATTTATGAACATTTTCATTGTAACGTTCTGTAAAATGGTGTTTTTTTTCCTTGAAAAATGTATTTATATAATATTCATGTTAAATATATCTTCTTTTATCCGATAAATCAACCCCCGTATAATATAAAAATACAGTAAAATATTCATAGACAGAGCTTTAAATTATATATATATAAAATCACAATTTTACAGCATCAAATTTGACGTGAAAATCTACTAAAAAACAATTTAAAATCGTTAAATTACAAGAATTGTGTTTACAATTTAAATAAAAAAGTAGTAAATACAACAAAACCTGTCTAAAACGGACGTGGGGATATTTCCGTTTTGGCAGGTCTTGCTGTATATTTACTATTATTAAAATAATAGTAGTAAATAAAGTAAAACCTGTCTAAAGCGGACGATAGGGACTCTCCGTCTTTGATTTAAACCTTCGTCACGCCAAAAATTTCCTCTTTATTGCAGTATTTTCGTTTTAGACAGGTTGTACTGTTGTATAGGGTTGGCGACGTGATGAGGTTCGAACCCACCACCGGTTTTACCCATTGGTAGATTAAATTACAGAAGAACCCTTATATAAAGAGATTGACACATAAAATAGGCCCTATAAGTAACCATAGATTGGATAGTAATAGGGCCTTTATTATTAGGGCCTATGAAAAGGCCCTAATAATAACCAATCGATAAATTTATTTATTATTTCTTACTTAAAAAAGCAATTTAAATGTGATCAAAATCGCCATGTTTATTAATAAGTAGTCTACACGTCGTCCCCTCTAATTGCAACTCCAATAAGAGATAATTGGTCGATTATATGATAATTACTAAGGAAAATAATTGAAAATTATAGTTTAAATAAAGTTTTTCCGATAATATAAGACAGATTCTTGGCGATATCGAAGAGTAAAAGATCGATTAAATCGATTTTATGATCAAAGTCGGGGAAGAAAGGCCGAGCATTTACCACGTGTTAAACGCTTAACCGAGCAAAAATACACGTTTTGTGAGTCTTGTCATGCATCTTATAATCGAATTAAGTGAAATAACCGGTAAATGTTTATAAGGCAACGAATTTAAAAGGAATTTACCCTATATTTTCGGCTATTTCCTTACGTTTTCATGGAGGTTTTGCTGCTACTTTTTGTAAGCACTTCACTAAAAATCGAATTAATTAAATTAAATACCGATAATAATAATATAAAAAAACTAGAAAAATATAAAGTGAAGGGTGGCCCGAAAGTCAGATAACCACTTTTACAGTAAATTAGCTTTGTTGTAGTTCGTTTCAATCGTTCAGAATGAGATCCTTCTACGTTCCTTTTAAGGCGTTGCAGATTGGTTTAAACTTTTAAAGTACTTTAGTAATTATTCGTAAATGTTAGTACTTAACTGAATTTTCGAACGCTCTGAGAGTAAAATTAATTAGAATTTTGAAAAATTGTTTTTAAAACCCGTTAATTAGTAATTGGTTTATAATAAAATATGTGAAGTATGGCCAATGACGACAACGCAAAATTATCGTTGGTTGCTGGTTATTTTGTTGGTATTTCAAAAAGAAACGTTCCTGAAATGATTTGCCTTTTAGAGGAGGATGTGATTGGAAGGAGGAAGAGGTAGAGAGAGAGAAGTGAAAGAAGATTGAGAAGAGGGAGAGGTAGAGTAGGGAGAGAAAAAGTGAGAGGGAGAGGGAGGTAGCGAGGAAGAGAGGCAGAAAGGAGAAGGAGAGGAAAGGAGAGGAGAGGAAAAGAGAGAGAAAGAGAAGGAAAGACAAGACAAAGGAGGAGAGGGAGAAAGAGAGAGGTGGTAGAGAGAAGGAGAAGGGATGAGGTGAGAGAGAAATAGAAAGGAGGAGGTGAGAGAGAAATAGAAAGAGAAATAAAGAGAGAGAGAGAAGAGCGAGGTAGAAGGATGGAGAGGAGAAAAAAAGGGGGAGAGAAAGAGAAAGTAAGAGAGAAAGGGAGAAGGAAAGAAAGAGTTAAAGTGGAGAGAAGGAGAAGAGAGAGAGAAAGAGAAGGAAAGACAAGACAAAGGAGGAGAGGGAGAAAGAGGGAGGAGGTAGAGAGAAGGAGAAGGGATGAGGTGAGAGAGAAATAGAAGGGAGGGGTGAGAGAGAGAGAGAGAGAGAGAGAAGGAAGAGGTAGAAGGATGGAGAGGAGAGAAGAGGGAGAGAAAGAGAAAGTAGGAGAGAAGAGAAAAGAAGAGAGAAAAGGAGAAGGAATGAGAAAGAAAGAAAGAGTTAAAGTGGAGAGAAGGAGAGGAGAGAGAGAAAGATAGAGACGGAAAAAGGAAGGGGTGTTCGACTGTTATCATCAAATTTAATATTGAAATTATAATAATTAACAAAGAGCTGCGATTAGTATTAACTGAAAAGCAATAAAATAAACTATCTGAATATTTTAATGGCACGAATCATTGCATAAACTAATAGCAAATATATCTATTTTCAAATTTATAAAATGGAAAAGAAAAGTTCAATTATCGAAATTTTAAAAAAGGGAGTCATTACTTTAACAATTTATGCATATTCTGAGTGTAAAATTCGATTGCGCCATAAAAGATTTATCTCGTATACGTTGTAATTTAGTCAAATTTATCTTCTATAAATCGATGGATGAACATGTAAACGATTTTCTCTGCATTTGTTTTTAGAAAATTGTATTTTCCAGTAGCTAAAATTTATGGTATACCTTAATGGATTACTAAAGTAGATAGTGATTACAATTAAATTATCCCTATACAGCGCTATTTAACTGTCCAAATTTGATAAGGTGACATTTTATGTCAGGCGGAAGACGTTCTCATAAAGAAATATTAGTACCAGAACTCGCCACTATGGTACTTTTGGCGCTACAAACAACAAATATTTTATTTATTCAAAACATTCGTGCTGTACAAAGATCTTACCGATGACGGGGATTTAATAAATTACATTTTTTAAGTGTCTTAAGTAAAAGTCTAACAGCTTCGAAATGCCAAAAGTACCTTAGTGGTGGGTATTGGTACTGTTGATAATTTTGTTTCTACAGAAATGTCTTTCCCACGTTCAGAAATGTTATCTTACCAAATTTTCTTGCATTTGGACCGTTAATTATCTCTCTACATAGCTTTAAATAGGGGTACGTTAATTACGATCATTTAACTTAATACTTTCCAATACTGTAGTATTTGAATGTTGAACAGTACACTTACGTTCTGTTCTTCCTCCTTTTTCGTTTTATTTTTTCCCCTTCCTCGTCCTGCACCTTCTCCACTTCTTCAACCAGACAGAGCTTTAAATTATATATATATAAAATCACAATTTTACAGCATCAAATTTGACGTGAAAATCTACTAAAAAACAATTTAAAATCGTTAAATTACAAGAATTGTGTTTACAATTTAAATAAAAAAGTAGTAAATACAACAAAACCTGTCTAAAACGGACGTGGGGATATTTCCGTTTTGGCAGGTCTTGCTGTATATTTACTATTATTAAAATAATAGTAGTAAATAAAGTAAAACCTGTCTAAAGCGGACGATAGGGACTCTCCGTCTTTGATTTAAACCTTCGTCACGCCAAAAATTTCCTCTTTATTGCAGTATTTTCGTTTTAGACAGGTTGTACTGTTGTATAGGGTTGGCGACGTGATGAGGTTCGAACCCACCACCGGTTTTACCCATTGGTAGATTAAATTACAGAAGAACCCTTATATAAAGAGATTGACACATAAAATAGGCCCTATAAGTAACCATAGATTGGATAGTAATAGGGCCTTTATTATTAGGGCCTATGNGCGTAATATACTGTAAAAACATAAGTATTATTTACCTTATTATTTGTTTATTTTTTCTATTTATTGTCTGTTAGTTTGTCTAGCCGTAGCTGAGATTTTTATTTTTCAATTTACTGTACTTAAAATTGAAAAGTCAAGTTCCAGCAAACAGTTCTTTACTAAATGTTCAATTATTGATTGTCTGACGGTCAAATATGCCATTCAATTTTAAATTTCTGACAGAAATAGAAAATTCTGGTATATTAAACAGCCGCAAAGTGACTTTTTCCTTTTTTTTTAATATCCAACAGAAGGGAATTTTCGTTTAAAAATCTATACCAATCCAGCGTTATTCCAGTTATGCTTTAATCAACGAATACCTTCTTTTATATCGTTAACTAATGACTTATTTATTTCTAATTAATATTTAATTGTTTTATTTATAAATTTTCGATTAATTATACATCAAACTGACATTTAACTAAGCGACAGTAAACTGAAAACTTAACAATAAGAAAGAGACGAAAACACAAATGAGCGGCGCTCTTTAGTTCACTTTTTCTTTGTGTTCTCCAATAAAAACTTTCGAAACAGAAACGAGAAACGTTCATTGGTTAATTGGTTTGCTAAATTTGTATGTTAATTATTTACTTTTTTTCAGATAAAAGTCCCAAAGTTTAGAATAATATCTGAATATTTCGGTTTTACGAGTTGCTTCGAGATATATTTTTTTATTATTATTATAAAACGTTTATTTCTATAAATAAAAATTATTAACCTGTTAAATTTAATTTGATATATTATAACTGAAATATGATAATAAATGATAGAAAATATATTAGATCGTGTACAGATACAAGAAGTAAAGTGAAAGATGAAAGACATGAATTCAAAATAATAATCACTTTCTTCTGCTTTTCCTTCTTCTTCTCTTCTTTCTTTTACTTCTGTTTCTTATACTTCTCTCCTTCTCTTCTCTTCTCCTCCTCTTCCTTGTTCTCTTTCTTCTATTTCACCTTTTCCTACTTTCCTCCTCTTTCTTTAATCTCTTCTACTTCTTTTTCTTGTCTCTCCTCCTCCTCCTTTTTCAACTACTTCTCCTTTTTCTACTGTTTTCCTCCTCTTTTTTTCACCCTCTTCTTATCCTCCTCTTTTTTCTACTCTTTTCTTTCGCTTTTTCACCCTCCTTTTGTTCTTCTCTTCCTTCTTTCCTTTCTTTTACTGCTTTTACTATTCCTTTCCTCCTCTTTTTTCACCCTCTTCTTATCCTCCTCTTCCTTCTACTCTTTCTTCTACTCTTTTCTTTCGCTTTCTTCACCCTCTTTTTATTCTTTTCTTCCTTCTTTCCTTTCTTTTACTGCTTTTTCTATTCCTTTCCTCCTCTTTCTTCATCCTTTTCTACTCGTTGAAAAGGATGAAGAGGAGGAGAAAGACACAAGAAAGGGTAGCGAGAGAGAAAAGATCTTTAGAGTTTTTACACTTAAATACACTTCTAGAAGATTGAATAATGAAGAAGATATTAAAATCTGTTATCGGTTATCGATAATCTGTCTAAAATTTTTCTATTAACAAATAAACAACAATTGAAACAGCTGTCTCCTTCGTAAAATCAATACAGTATACAACATAGCCGCACGCAAAATGTAGCAATATTAACATGTTTAAACAAGTTTAACGCCTGGAAATTATAGATAATTACGTATAAGAACTGTATATAACTTTAATAGATTATATAATTAGTATACTTTGATATTTTTCAAGCAGTTAAACGATAATAAATAACATATTTTTAATGATTTTTATAGTCTTTAATCGGTCAAAAATGTGTTGAAGTGTTTACCAATTAAAACTTTTAAACTAGAAAATAGAAGTTTGTAAAGATTAACAACGTTTTAATGATGATAATTTGCAGCTTCGTAATTAAGGTTATCAATTAAATAACTACGTTAAAGCTCTATATTAAATTATAATTACGGATAATTATAATTAACAAATGTGAAAATTTATTTATTAAAAATATTTGCCAAATTAGCCTTTTTTTAATTCGTCCTTCATAAGGCCAGGCCTGAATAAAAAGGCAGAGAAATGAAGAATAAGCCTTGATCTTAAAAGAGAGTTAGTTCCTCTCGTAATGGCAATAAAATAGAAATTTGAAAGAAACAATCTTACAAAGTTTCTGTCGATATATTCGAAAAACGTAACGACTCTAAAGATACACATGAAGAATTATTTATTGGAAAGAAATTCTAGTCTAAAAATTCCGTTTATAAAGCGATTTCCATTGAAAAATTCCACAACTTTATTCATATGTAATAAAGTCTCGATATAGCGACATTCTAAATAACACCAGCGTCGTTAATGAATACTTGGGAATAAATTGACTCGTATCTGTGAACTATTAAATGTACTGTACAATTGTTTGTAAAACCGGCCCCTATTTAGTTGTTAGACACGTAGGAAGGGGTGCCTCCAGGAAGACTTGCTATGAGAACCTCAGGTTAGACACGTAGGAGGGATGCCTTCAGAAGAACTTGCTATGAGAACCTCAGGTTAGACACGTAGGAGGGATGCCTTCAGAAGAACTTGCTATGAGAACCTCAGGTTAGACACGTAGGAGGGATGCCTTCAGAAGAACTTGCTATGAGAACCTCAGGTTAGACACGTAGGAGGGATGCCTTCAGAAGAACTTGCTATGAGAACCTCAGGTTAGACACGTAGGAGGGATGCCTTCAGAAGAACTTGCTATGAGAACCTCAGGTTAGACACGTAGGAGGGATGCCTTCAGAAGAACTTGCTATGAGAACCTCAGGTTAGACATGTAGGAGGGGTGCCTTCAGCAGAACTTGCTATGAGAACATGACTGGTATTTAGGTTAGACATATAGGAGGGATGCCTCCAGGAGAACTTGCTATAACAACATGGCTGGTGATTAGGTTAGACACGTAAAAAGAGGTGCCTCTAGGAAGACTTGCTATGAGAACCTCAGGTTAGGCATATAAGAGGGGTGCCTCCAGGAAAACTTGCTATGAGAACATGGCTGGTGATTAGGTTAGACACGTAAAAAGAGGTGCCTCTAGGAAGACTTGCTATGAGAACCTCGGGTTAGACACGTAGGAGGGGTGCGTTCAGGAGAACTTGCTATGAAAACATGGCTGGTATTTAGGTTAGACACGTAAAAAGGGGTGCCTCTAGGAAGACTTGCTATGAGAACCTCGGATTAGACACGTAGGAGGGGTGCCTTCAGGAGAACTTACTATGAGAACATGGCTGGTATTTAGGTTAGACACGTAGGAAAGAGTGCCTCCAGGAAGACTTGCTATGAAAACCTGGCTCCTACTTTGGAATTAAACAGGTAGGAGAGGTGTCAACAGGGAGGACTTTTTGTGTAACTTCCATACGTGTATTTAGACCTTATTACTGCACATAATTATTATTGTTTTAGATATTTTATCTTAGCTCCACAATCGTTTTAGTGAGGAACATATAATGGCATTAAATCGCGGGAACTTTTTATTCATTTTCTAGAAGTAGCGTATGGAATCCTGTACTCAGTTACTATTGGATGCATTGTTGAAGAAAATACTCTAGTGTCATTGCATAAATTTAGACCGAAATTATTCTGCAAATTTTACATGAATAATTCACTGCATTTTCTTACAGAGAGGCAAATGAAGAGAAATTTGGTGCAGTAAGCGTGATGAGAGAAATCCGATTTTATTCTAAAAATATTCAATAATATAAATTCGATTAGTTTACATTATTCTACTCACATCACGAAGGACACCGCAGAACATAACTTACAAATTCAACAAGAAATCAAACTATTGGTATAAAATTTATTATTTCAATATCTTCAAAAAAAAATTAAATTTTCTACAATCCAACCTCTCAACCGCGGACACTGACAGAAACTTTAAAAACTAACCTTTATTTGGAGGTTATTTTGTATGTATTTTGGCTTTAAACTAAAGAAAAAAAAATGTTTTTAGCCGCTGTACGAAAGTGTCCGTTATTGAGAGGTAGCCGTTACAAATAATTTCACAAACAATAGTAATTTGTCACGGGTTCGCAAATGTCCAACGTGAGAATTTCCAGTTTTTACGTTTCTAACACCAAAATAGAGGCAAATTTCTTATATTAAGTTCACGTCTTTGTGGCCGTAGTGTTATAGAACCCTACAGTCACCTTTGTGACGTAATACAATGATATCACTCCCTAAATAGCGCCACATACTGGCAGAAATTGTACTTAAATATTTACATAAATCCAGTGTGGTTCTGTTAAAAGCGGGTATAAGATTAGGGTTCAAATTCACTGGGATGCCACATGAACTTATAAAAATAAATATAAGAATTATACAAATTATTATTATTGAAAGTTTTTTCCATTTCTTTTTCCCTGTTAAATTAATGCAATTGAATGTAAAAATTCTCTCATTACCCTCTGACCTACTTCTTATTTGAAATCTTTGTAAGCTGTGAAATGAAGCGTGAAAAGTTGGCAGAGATCAGAATTTCTATTCATTTCGATAATACTACTCATTTCACCGTGAAAATTTATTATCTTTTTTAGAATAAAGGAAGATAAATTTGCAGGCTGCAATAAAAATTTGGCATGTTGTCTCAATATGTGATTTAAAAATAACCAATGGAAATGAATGAAACGGAATGTAAGAAGAAGAAATTTAAGTTTGTTTACGTCAAAAATGTCGTCTTATTTTTTTAATTTATACACTACAACGTTTCTAAAACAATAAATACCAGTAATTGATTGTGATTTATCTTATACAGGGTGGACTAAAAGTCGATTAACCGATTTGGATTGAATTTATGAGACGTGGCCGAGTGAAAAAACGGAGGCCACGTGCGAACCCACGAGTTAGTCGTGGGTTCCCACCTCGCCAAGGGGTGGAACGTGGAGTTTTTCAGGTTTTCATCACGTTAGTATCACTTAAATAGGGGCGATTCCCGTAGAAAGTTCTTCCCCTTTTCCAGATCACCCGTATACTAATAAATTAAACTACTAACATTGATAGTTGTCGTGGGTTCGTGCCTCACTAACGGCTGGTTACGTAAAGTTATTCTGCTTTTCTTCACGTGTCTAATGCTTGAATATAGCAAGTTTTCTATGAAATTTTTCCTAGGAGGCTGCACCCTTGACAGATCTTCATGTGTTGTATTGATATGATAATACAATAGATTTTTCTGTTGTATACCGTGGAAAAGTATTATAATACAATAGAATCTTGCAATTTTTGAACTATTTTAGTTAAGAAAACTCATTTAGTTTAGACACACAGCCAGGTTTTTAAAGTTAATTTGGTAATTATTCAATGGATAACATACGGATTAAATAATAATTATAGTTTGTGAAGAAGAGGAGGATTAGAAGAGGAGGGAGATTGTGGCCACGAATCTTAAATGAATTATAATGCAGGACGACGATGATAATGATGATAAACTATAATTAAGAATTATGATGATAAAGAATGAAAGAAAATAAGATACAGAAGAATTTAACTAATTTACTGAAATGGTCGTTTCTTGAGGCTGTTTACTTCCAAGATAAATAAAATAAGTCGTAAAATTTACTTATGTGTTTAATAACGAATATGAAATTTTGAAAGTTTAATTAATTCCCTGGTATTATTACTCTGGTTTCTGCTGATTTAATCGTCTAAGAATGTTACAGAGGGATTAAACGTTTGAATTAGTTGTAATTTCAATTATTAATTTTCGCAAATTGATTCAAAGATTATGTTCTGATTTTCCACATAAATTACCTTTATAATATTTTACATAATTAATAACTGTCACATTTATCCGCATTGCCATTCACTGACGTCATTCGCCTTTGTATTCGTTTTCCACGAAAAGACTTTTATCTTTAGTACACACACTAAATTCCGAGGATAAACAATTGTCTCTCGAGAAGTATGAAGTGAATGACAGACACCTTATATACAGGGTGGGCCAAAAATTATTAATTTTAAATGAAGACCGAGGAGATAAACACCACCTGAACGTGTGGTGTTTTACGGGTTTTCTTCACGTGCGTAACACCTAAATAGGTACCAGTTTTATATAAAAAGTCCACTAGCAAGCCCCATAGTAAGTCTCTCGTGTGTTTCTTGCCTTATTCCAGTATTTAGAGGCTTTATCTACTTGGTCATTGGAGAAATTTCACGTTACTAATTCGGTTCTATGAATAATTGATTTTTCAAGAAGTACAGAGTGAAAGACAAAGAATAAACTAACGCTTTGATAATTATATAAATAGTGTACCTAAAGTCAGTTAACCTTGTTTTTATTTTAAGTTATTCAAGTACACGAAGGGCAACTTTACCCCTTAGTATTCAGCCGCTCCTTGTGGTCCCGTTCGAACCCGTGACTTTATGAAAAGAATTAAAAAATAACGAATTTACTTACTTTAGATGCATTGTTCCGTCCGAATAAGGTACACTATTACACAAATTTGACGTCATTCGTACAGTTTTCTTATGACACAGCGTGATAATGACGTCAATTTGACATAAGAGTGTGCCTTATGAAGGCAAAACCCGTACAAAATACACTTATAGTGTGCGTGATTACATAAAATTAACGTAACATTGCACAATAAACCACTGAATTCTTTAAAAATTTAACACTTTAGCTCAATACTAAAATTTAACTCCATTTAATTTTAGTTTAACTCAAGGATTTAATTTCAAAGTTTTCTATAAGAAAAAAACTTTAAATTTATCAAATAGAAAGCTTAATATACAGAAAAATTTATTATACAACGACACACTTCATCATTTTCCGAAGGTTCGAGTATTGGTAAATTGATTAATATCAAGTCTTTCAGGACAAAAATCTACCTTTTTTTTCCTCTATTGAATTTTCTATAACAACATTAAATTCTTTCATATATACTGTATTTTTTATAAAACAAACTTTTATAATGTAAACCCAATACATTTTCGCACTTAAAACTTCCAAATTACAGTAGCTGTCAAGTAAATTTGATGGAATGGCCGGTAAATATTACACCATTATTGAGTGGCTGATGCAGAAAACTTTCAAGTTTGTCACTCATTGTTTAACTTTTTTTTTTTACCGATTTCTTCCCCCGTTTCGCTTAGAATTTCTCAGGAAAATAAAGAAAATTTAGCGACGAGTTGCGTAACTTTTCCGGAAAAAGAATTTAAAGAGTAGAATCTTCGTTAAGTCCGTGACACGTCATCATCTCTATCTCCCCACCATCTAAACCTTTAACCACCGAAATTTACCAGCAACAACAACCATTATATACAAATTAACATGCCAAATTTCGTTTCTTAATCTTCACCCCATCCCGAGATATTAAGCGCAATAGACGTCAAATAACATTTTTCCCCCTCCTTAAACAATAGCTTTTAATTGGGTGTTTTCTCATTGTTAATGTTGGGCATCGTCACGTGTCTTTTGCGTAAAGAAAAAAGAACTATTTTTTCGTTACTTTTTATATATTAATAGCAAGTTCTGTATATAATTATGCTTTTGTTTTATAATCTCTCTCAATGGGAGTTATATTATTGCAATTATTTTCCTCGTGTGTTGAGGGGACAGAGTTGTGTACTTTGATCTGTCAAAAGAATTCATTTGTTATATCTTTATAAACACAAATACACTCCCTTTCTTGTCGTTTTTTAC
Organism: Centruroides sculpturatus; assembly: GCF_000671375.1. Lineage (NCBI taxonomy): Eukaryota > Metazoa > Arthropoda > Arachnida > Scorpiones > Buthidae > Centruroides > Centruroides sculpturatus. The sequence goes on along the minus strand of NW_019384369.1, from coordinate 1,958,117 downwards.
TTACTAATCCTTTAAAATAATACTTTTCATGGGGTGACTCACACACCACAATACTTATTTAGAGTTAATTAAACTTTGCTTACTAATGGAGTATTCTAATAAGAAAATATATATATATATAAATAAATAAATTAGCTCGTCTGACAGATGGAATGTATAGGAATTATGAGGAATTGTTTGCCTGCTATCTGTTCTACGTTAATCTGGAGAACGGAGTTAGAAAGATTACCTGTATGACTCAATTATTGTGAGGAAAAGTATGATTTACAGGGGCAAAACGTTAATAATTTGAGATCGAGAGCATATATTATAAATTAAATAAATGAAAAATAAATTATATATTTGCAAGATGATTAGATTAATTATAATTAAGTAAGAAAAAAACAATTCTAATTTAATATCATAAAATTTGGTTGTTTTTATTTTAATATCATTTCTTTGCTGTCAAGAAGTGAAATTTATTGCGAAATTTGCAAGAAATTAAGATAAACATTGGATTATCATGGCTTAATTATCATTACAGTAGCTTTAAGGATTAAGATAAGATTTGAGTTATGAAGATTTATAACATTTATAAAAGAAAAGAGCACTTTTATTATTGTTAAACATCATCTTTGTAAGCAGATGTTGCTGTAACACACCTCATATAAACTTACAAAGTTCAATTTTCTTTGTAGGAAACTCATTCAATTAAATCTTATTCTCTATTTTATACAAAGAATTTGCTGTATCTACTTGGAATTTCTAGTTAACTGCTTTAGAAAATGAGACTTAACTTTGTCGGCTCTCATATATTTCGATTTTTATGGATTTTTTAAAAAAGAAAATTTACTTTTGACAATTAAAAAAAGGTGTAGTAATAAAGCTAATTGTAGAAATATTTTTAAAAATAATTAAAATTTAATCGTTAATTTTATTAAATGAGTTTAATTTTAATTCTTTTTAGCCTTGTGAGTGTTTGAATGGCTTTTTTTTTTTTACCATATCTATCATCGAGCGATCTGCCTCTAGGGTGGTCTTTATATGGCAATTTGGTCCCCTATTTCGGTGTTAAACACCTGAAAAAACCTGGAAAAACTGCACGTGACAAGAACGTTCGAGGGGTGCGAACCCTCGACTAATTACCAGTGTTCAGTAGTTTTATCCACTCGGGTGGTGGGTTAGCTCAGAACAAGAAAGATATAAAACTTGGTGTAGGACTCGTGTGGATATAAATATAAATGTATATATATATGGAACGTTTTTCCTGTTATGTCTCTAAAGCGACTTGGGAATATAACTTATATATTAGGTACTATCATTCACGTTTCTATAGATTAATATTAATATATATAAATGATATATATGCACTTATATAACAGATCGATTCCAAGTAATTCTATGTTATAAGAGTTGTATTTATTATATCTGATCGTTAAATTATGATAGATTACATTCACCGTGAAAGAAGTTTACATAAACATAGAAGATATATATATCGCTTTTTTCTAATGATCTTTTCCATATTTCTATTTCGTTATATACAAATATATCATTAATAAATTACTTTCTGTATCTTTTATCTCATATTTTATTGAATTTAAACTTTTATTTTATACTTTATTCCTTGAATAATATTGAAAATATTTTACATTGTGAGTTGTCCATGCTTTTAATGGGGGTGATGGACCAGCCGTCATATGTTAATTTATATTAAACAGGATCTTACTGTATCTTCAAATAATAAACATCTGATTGAAATGTATTTATTTACATAAATACGTTTCATAATTTTCTAAATTTATCTTGAATTAAATTTATTTCCAAGCCTTTATATCACGCTCTTCTCAGTGTAATATCTGTGACGTATTTTTAATTTTTCACATTAAGTGTACTTTAAGTATCTATTTAATAAAGATTTCATGAATTTGAGATGCTTTTAACAGCATTTTAATATTTTCTTTCATTATTTATTTATTTTGAGTGCATATAAAGTAAATGTCATCATTAAAATCACTTAATAATTCTCAGAAACCTTTAAAATTCTTAAAATATTCTTATCCAGATCCGTAGAAACTAGAAAAGATATCTTAGTATGAGGCCTTTCGTCTGAGCCTGTTGAGGGCATCTTTCATTATATTAATAGAATTATACAATAAATTACTGGTATGGGGTTCGAGCCTGAATAATGGGCTAACCAGGTAGAGTTTTCCTGGTTTTCTTCACCATATCTTTCTAGGCTCCTAGTCTTGAGTTAGGTGTTGAAAATATCACGTGGTTTTGACTTGTTTATTGAGACTAGGAAGAAGAAGACTTCATGTGAAGATTTCTATGGGCTTATGACTGGATTAGGGGATGAAGCAACACAACACATGAACGATCTGCAAACGGGAGACTGCCCACCGGAGGTGTTTCTATGGAAATCTTGCCTCTTTTTTAAGTCTTAGACTAGTGAAATTAACTGAAAAACCTCACCGACCTATTACAAAAAGGAGTTCTTGTCTAAATCACGCTTAAATCCTTATCTTCTATTACTTGTAATTATGCAGTGTTAATTATTGTTTTAATGGTTATTAAGCTTCTTACCAGCTTCTAATTGTTATGTATTTATTGTTAGTTTTTGTATTGTTAATGTGTTAAGTATTGTTCTTATCAGAAGCCGTAGCTTCAACTAGAATGAAGATAAAATTAAATCATAGCTCCTTTCTCTTCTCTCTTTTCTTCCTCTCTCTTCCTCTTCTTACTTCTTCCTCTTCTTCTTCTCCTCTTTCTCTTTTCTCTTTTTTGAAGAGAAGAAAGAGAGAAAAGTTCTTGGTTATTTTCGTTGAATTATATAATTAAAAGTATATTTCCAAGAACTGCTATAAGGGGTCAGCAGGCCCTTTTTGGGGCCTATTTTAAAAATTTAGTTAAAAACAAATTAAACATTATTAAATTTGATAAAAACACTGTTTATAAGATTTACAAATAATACAATAATTTATATATATATATAGTTGAACCTCCGAACAACGACCACTGAAGAAAATATAAAGGTGGCCTTTGTTCGCAGGTGTCCATTGTTTGAAGGTTACGCAGTTTTATTGAAAAGGGTCACTGTTTAGAGACGGTCGTCGTTGGGAGGTGTCCGTTATTAAAGGTTTGTTATTTTAGTTATATTTTAAAATATGATAGAACATTACTAATGAGAATTTATTTCCTGTTAAAAGGGCATACTTTTATTATTAATTAGTAAATTTACAGCTTACCGAACATTGTTAAGTTAATTATAATTTATCAAAAAATTAATTGGAATTAAAATAAAGACAAAATTAAGTAATTATATACTTAATAAACTCAATAAAACCTTCATTATTTTATGGTATAAAGAGATAAATATTAAATTTATTCCATTATTGATAGGGGGTAGGAAGTTGGCTGTATACAATGAAGTTTAAGATTAGCATTAAGTGGTAGGATCATTTTCACGTATTTGTTTCTGTCATGATGCATTTTCGATAGTGATTATATGACAAATATCTTAGATAAATACAAAAGTTAAACAAACACGACCTTACACTTAGCTGGAAACAAGATTATGGTTATAATTAATCGATGTGATGAATAATGATGAAATGACAGTAAATATGACTGATGATACACCATACTTCTTATTCTATCACTTGATTTGGCTTATTTGATAAACCTAGAAGAGATCAAAGTCTCGTTTGATGGAATGCAACAACCACTCGAAAGAAATGCCAAGAGTTGATCAAAAATTGGTCTCATATAGGTGTTAGACACGTGAAGAAAGTCCATAAAACTCCCATTTTTTGGTGGAATTTTTAATGGAAAACTGGCCCAATTTATTATACTACATTTTTTTATACAAGTCATTAAATTTATAGGTTTATATTAATGTATGACAATAAGTAATTACAGTAGAGGAGGCGTAAAATTAGAACACCAGACAGCTTTCTTTAGAAAGTTTGCTAGAAGAGAAAGGGGGGGGGTTAACTTTTCAACAATTATCTAGAACCAGTGAGGAGTATAGAAGACCAATTATCCGAGGAAGTAATGAATGGTTTGATAGATAAAAGGAAACACTTCCGGTGTTCACAACAGAAGGATTCACTAAATTCCCTGGCATCATTGAAAAACTTGTGATGCAGTTGAGAAGTGAAAACTTAATAGATAATAGAGAATCTTTAGTTGTTAATACTTAAACCTAGACGTATATAAATGAATACAGTAAGATTAAGGTTAAAGACTTTTAATTAAGTTTTAAAAGGGCCTGATTCAGATTTATTGTGATCTTAATCTATACATACATAAGGCATCCTTCTACGTATATTAAGTAGCCAAAGTTTAGCTTAGGACCTGACATTTCGAGGCCTTAAAGCCTTAAGCTGCAACCTCGTAGGTAGCGGAAAAGGGCCTTATATGTTACATCTTTGTTTATAATTATTAAAATACGAACAAATTAATTGGGTACTTTAATTAGAATTTATTTACAAAGTTTAATTAATATTATGATAAATTTTAATCAAATTATTTCGTATTCAATAATATTGATCGCATTCCAATTTATTTAAATGTTGTTTATAATATTTATAATAAATTTAAGACAGTAAATTGGTATTTTGAATCAATAATTCTATCTTAAATTTAATGAAGTTTGCGAAGAGTTTGTACAGGAATGTAATGTACATTTAGGTTTTAGGTTTTAGGTTTATACCCTATCAGGCTTTGGTGGATATTAATTCAGTAGAACCTCTAATAACGGCCACCTCTAAACGACGATCATTTTATTCTGGAATATAAAACAAAAATACGAGTGTACATGTACACACATAACAACCTGCAAACAACTTCCACTCTTAACAATGGCCATTTTTTACGTTCCCATCAGTGTCCGTTGTTTACAAGTTATACTGTATAACAAAGCAGTAATGTAAATTCCAAAAAAGAAGAGTGAACCTTGGCATATCGAGATATACAAACAATTCCGACTAGAAAACGATCCCTCTAGAGTAGTGTCTGCAAGCTTTTCTCGTGTATGGCACACCCAAACTCTGCTAGAGAAGGGCTCGTGAGCTTCAGAGGACCCATTAGAGCAGAAAAATTTATAAAATTATCCGTTTTCTGATTGTTTTTTTTTTCTAAATAACAAAATAACTTTCCCATAGGCTAATATTTATACTGCAGAGTCTCTAAAAGGGACCCCAAAACTGATGGATCTCTATTCTCTCGGGGCACACCTAGGTTGATTAGTTGTTTATACTTTCCGGAATTCTGTGGCATACCACTAGTAAACATATACAAAAATATAGGAGCCACAAAATACATACCAAAAAGCATACCCTAGATGTAATCCTAGCGTAAAAAGCACGCGATTGGGGTCTCGACCCCTTGCACGCTATAGAGGCATTATCTACTTGTTGCTTTATAAGAATTGAGACCGACACTGTGACAAGCGACTGGCTAACTTTACAGGTGCACAGATGCTATGAAGATATAAATAATTGAAAGAATTCCTTCTGTCACAAACGTCGTCTGTGGCAATAAACACGTAACAGGCAAATTATAGTTACTTTTGTATCAACATATTCACGTACCCACCGTAAATTCTGTACCTTTCTTTCGCTTGGAGGCATTGTGGGCCGATACACTTAACAGCATCAGTGTACCGCGACACACTACTGAGCTCTGTTTTAGAAAACCAAACTGGTATATTTATCACCACAATTATCCGGCTAATTTAAGCATTTAAATACTAAAATAACGAATTAAGATAGCTTATTTTGTACTATTTTAAGACACGTCATACTATTTATGAAAGCACAGTTTCTATTTTTTTAAAAATATATTATGTATAAGTTACATTTTATACAGCTTTACAGTGTACTCGTGCTTATAAATTTTACGTTTTTAGATATAATACGTAAATTTGTTTGTGTTTTGTGCAATTTATTTATGTTTTTACACATCTATTCAGATATTAATTGTGTTTATATACAGTTATTTACATACTATTTGTGTTTTTATTGTCTGTGTATACATTTATCCAGGCGCAAGAGAGAGCTTTCCAGCATCGCACAAATGTGCAATGCTGGAAAGCTCTCTCTTGCTCCTGGATAATACCCCGTACACAAGTTAAAAATTAAAAGAAAAACTTAATTAATTTAATTAATTAGTTAAATATTCAAATATTTTACTTGGAAGACAATAAACATTAAAAAATTAATCCTAATTACAATTATTTTTTTAACTAAAATACATAAAAAGATAATAAGAAAAAGTATATCAAAGAATAAAGAATGAATATTTTTAATTCAACAAACAGAAACTAAACTTAATAATTCAAATTATAAACAGAAAATGTATAAATATAACATAAATAATTCATTTCATAAATTTCTTTTAATCTTTTATTATTTATTCTTTAAACAAATTTAGAAAAAATAAATATATTTAATAAAGTCTAAAAGTTATTCGAACAATTTATTTAAATTTTAATACAGTCGACCCCCCATAACACTGTTGATTATTCTGTTTTATATGAATTCCATGTTGTACGAGTCACTTAGATTTTACAAATACGTGTGCCAGGTTATGAACGGCTCATGTATTTGTAAAATCTAAGTGACTCGTACAACATGGAATTCATATAAAACAGAATAATCAACAGTGTTATAGGGGGGTCGACTGAATTAAGTTTTTTGGAAAAAATCAAAACATATTTGAAACTGTTTTATCATTATCATCAGATATTTTCATAAATTCACAACTGATAATGTATTCTGTCTAATATATTATAATTAATGTATGTACAAATCTAAATATAATCTAATTTTATTTTATTTCTTTGTT